>NC_138591.1:4205940-4339270 GCF_964289735.1 Phaethon aethereus
GTGGCTGTTTTTAGCCAAGCCTTGAAAACCTTTATGGTGGAGCCTTCCTCTGGAGAAGGCTGCTTCAGGCACTGAGCCGTGCTGCTGGCACCCTTTGGGTGTGTTAAGCAAGTGTCCTGCCCTGCAAATGGAAAAACGCTGCGGCCTTGCTCGTTTATCCCGCTGCCCGTGCGCGAGGTGTCGGACCGTGGCTGTGCAGGCTGTTCTGCAGGAGGAGGGTGCGCTCCTGCCCAAAGCCGGCCGACGCTTAGTGCTGCTGTGCAGCATGTGCTTTCTGTGAAGCGTGGCTTGGCTTTAAGTGCGAAATTATGCTTTTTAATTTTTATTATTTTATCCTGTATTAAAGAAGATGGCAATGGCTAGTTCCTTGGGGGGTACAGATATGAGTATGCAGCATGCATCTGAATAGATTTCTTCATTTTGCTGTCCTAGCTGCAAATCCTGTTCCCTGCAGAGGAGGTTAAGTAGAACTATTGAGGAGGAATTTATACTGCTCTTGTGTACTAGCAAACAGGATTTTATAGCAGACCCTCCATTTTCTTCCAACTTAGGCATCAGTAATAATAATTTAATAATACAGATTCCTCTGTGCTTTAATAATGAGATGGATACTTCTCCATAAAAAGACCTCCTTTCCTGTTCCAGTGATCAAATTGTGGCTGGAGTTCCTGTATGTATTCAGCTGCTCTGCGATAGCAGGAATGGCGAGCTGTAAGCTGACAGAGCATAAAATGGAAACCTACTGTTAAGGTTGCAGTGATTCCTCTGATCTCCTAGTCCTGTTCAGGAGCCTCCAGCCGGGTCGTTGTGCTTTTCTGAGGACGGGTGGGGGTAGCAAATTTTAGTCCCAAAAACTCAGTCCTGTGAAGGATCCTGATCCCTGTTGCGCTCTTTTTGGTTTGAGAACGGGTGGCGTATCCCGGAATTTGTACCAAGCCCTCACTGAGGAGGGGACGCGTCGTAAACCAGGGAAGTCTCTTATCAAATAGCAGATGATGGCAAGAAGCTGTGCTTTGTAAACGTGACTTCTTCCCATGCCGGTTCACAGTGCAGGCACAAAACATGCACTTAACGTGCTGCCCGGCCAGGGGTGCAGCTTCCCCCTGATGTGCCAGCATCATGGATGTTGTGGAAGTGAGCCTACTGCCTCTCCGGTCCCTCTGAAGTTGTGCTTCAGCTTGGCAACACGCAAGGGAGTTCAGGGTTTGATGCTGGTATCTCCATTTCAGCAGTGTGGCTCGCTTCACGGTTCAGCTCCTCAACAGCGAGGCTGTCAGGTCTGACCCATCGTGTTGCCTGCTCCCCTCAGTGCTGGCATTTCTGCAGCACTTGTGCATGGTATGACTTTGTGGCATTAAGTGAGGTAGGGAATGGTTGTAATGACATCAACTGGTATGTTTGAGATGCAGGTTTACATGGTGTTGCCCTGTGGCGGCTCAGGCAAGCAGCTTTTGCTCCTCTCACCAGTTAGGTGGTGGCAGAAATGCTGCTATATGAGTTGATGCATCAGATTTTTTACTTCTTGGAAACAGGAGAATATCTACATATTGGGAGGGTTTGAGTCCTAGCTGGACAAAATCACATCTCCCCGCCACTCCCTTGCTGAGATGGCATAGCTATAAGCATCTTTGTGTTTTCTCCAGAGAGGCTTCTTGAGCCCAATTGCACTCTTCAGTCAGCTGTCTTAACTGTCGGAACAGAAGACAACAGACACATGTCTGCTTTTAGGCACTGAGAAGGCGGTACGGAAAAATACCCTGATGCAGAGGTTGTGCTGGGAGAGCCAGGAGAAACCCCAAAATGATCTAGTGGCTTAGTCTTGGGAAAGCACAATTAGGGTGCTGCTGAGTTGGCCTCACTCTCTCCTGTTTTTATTTTGTCTTCTAGTTCCTCATGCGAGTCTGACTGCCATGCCTGGGCATTGACACTGTCGGGTACAGCAATTTAAAATGGCAGAGAGAGGTGGAAATGAAGAAGTAATTAACTTGAACAGCTTCCGTAGTCACAGAGGAAAAGGTGAGTACCGATTTGTGCGTATTTTGAAACTCTTTGTAAAACTCTGCTTCCAAGCAGCAGGACTCATAGATACTAAACTTGCAGGAGTGCTGTTAATGGGAACCTGCTAGCAGTCTGTTGCCATGTCATACACTGCTCTCTTACGCTTACTTTACAGCCACCTACAGAAAATTCTTCTTATGCTGACATGCAAAATATTTGGCTCTTGTCTTTCTGATGTTGTACTGCCTTAAGGCAGATTGCTAACCTCTTGGGAACACCATGTAGAGGTATTTCAGGAGATCTGAGGAGCTTAAGGTGTTCTACCCTCCTGAGGACCTCACAGGAGAGAGGTGTCATTTGCATTCCTATCCTCATAGGGCTGTTTGCATTGGCACCCACTCCTCCAAGAGCAGAATTCATATCGATACTTTCAGTGTATGCCTGAAAGGTGATAAGTGAATACTCGTGCATACTTATGCTATAGCATAAGCCAAAACGTTGTGTCAAATTGTAGGGAAAGCGTGGCTGTATGCTGCCTCTGCAGTACAGAAACCCTCTGTTTCTGGCTGGGGTGTCTCTCTTGAGTTCCAGTAGCTGTGCTTAGTGGCATCTATATTCCACTCTTGCGAGCCTTGAGGGACAAGGTTGTCATCTAATAGCAGGATATCTGCTCCCACAGTCAGGGGCCTACCTCTGTCTTGCATTAGGTACTCCTACAAAGTCACACTCTTTCAGAAGAGGCTGCATTGCACAGGGAACCTTATCTCTCCTCTAGAATGGACTGCGCATTAATAAAAGAAAACATACCGTCCCCGAGATACTGAACGTTCAGGACTTCTCTGCAAAAATTAGGAAGTACTATGTACATGGCTTGTTCAGAATAACTTTTGCAGCAGCTTGACTCATGCTGAAGTTTGGGATAGAAGAATCTCTGCATAAGTGTCAATGAGTGATTTTCATGCATGTGCCATTGTGGTCTCTTGAGCTGTAGTTTGTGCACGTGTTTTGCTCGGAGAGCTGAGGGCAGTAGGAGTGGCTGTAACAGTAACTTGCAGAGGAGCCAGTGACCTTTGAGCGCTTCTTCCCTCTTGCTGCAACGCAAACGTGGAGATTGCTTTTTCAGATGTTTCGGTGCTTGTGTTCTGTAATTTCAATTAATCAACTTCTAGCAAATAGCAAACTTTACTTACTTTACTACAGACTGGATAAACCGCAGGGACGAAGGTCTTATCATGATATCAGATTCCTCGGATGAAGAATTACCTTTGTTGCTGGAAACACCAGCAGAGCAGCAGCGTGAGGAAGATGACGATGATGTAGTCATCTTGGCAGAGGTAACTTTTCATTCTTGTACTTGCCCTGCTTTATTCATGGCCTTTATAGCCAAGTCCTGTGCAAATATCTGATGCATTCCTTAGAGAGTCCTGTCTGGTTACAGTAATTTACTTGGGATGTCTGAAGTGAATGTTGAAATTATGGCATTTGGATGGCTTTAAGTGTTTAATTGTATTTTGGGCACAGGAGGGGAGAACTATATTATTGTACTGCCTTGTAGTTAAATTTATACTTAACAAAGGCTGTAGCTTCCATAAAGTTATCTGTCTTAATCCAGAAAGTTGGAGTGCTTTGTAGGAGGACTTCATGTTCCTTAAAAGGCAGGTTTTCAAAACATGCCTTGTTTGACCTTGTATGCTTTATATGCCTCTCTGCTGTTTGGATTCTTGTTGGGCTGTTGCAGGCACTTTCATTTTTGCAGTTTTGCAAAGCCAGCTCACCTGATAAATCCCTTTTCATTGGCACAGGCATTCACACAGAGGAGGGCCAAAGGCTTTAGCTTAAGCTGATTATTTTAAGTGTTTGATTTCATATCTAAGCTATTTTAAGAATATATTCCACTTTTCTGTTAAATAAAGTAACCAGAGGCATTCAGAAAATGGGTTGTGAAGTTGACCTTTCTGTTTCTTAGTTGAAAACAGTCGCAGAGAATATTCAGCCTGTGTTGGCATACAGCAGTCTGTCTGCCGGAGGCAGGAACAAGGCCAGAGATTAACGTTTTGAGCTTTGATTCCTGCTGCCTGTTTAAATAAATTGGTGAGAATGCAAATATGCCATCAGTTCCTGCTTCCCAGACTGTTTTACTGGGAGGGAATTGGGGACTGAGGTGAGCTCAGGAAATTATTCCAGTCTGAAGTCCTGTGCATCCCCTGTTCTGCCAAATGCTCTTCCAGCACCTGGGGACAGACTGAGGATGGAGTTTGGTGAAACAAAGATGTATGGGTTGCAGTTTTATGCCTTGTTAAGCACCTTGCTAAACAAACTTTTCATCTGTTTCCCATCAGAAATTTGATTAAATGCAAAAGATCATCTGGAGCGAGGATTCTGACATGCAGACAAGAACTCCTACTTACTCTTGTCTGTCTTCTTTTTAGACTGCAAAGCATCAGCATCTTCTGCGTCCCAATGTCATCAGACCTGCGGCTCAATGGCAGGGTGCAAACACTGTGGGAGAAGGAGGATCTAAAAGCGCTGTCGAGCCCTTGAAGAGCATATATCTGCAAGATGAGAACTCAGCTCTGCTGTGCCAGGGAGACCGAGATAATCACATGGTAGAGAGCAATGCTGGACCAAGTAGGGATGAGAATATGAACTTTGCCTTGCAGCAGCCTGGACCGTCAGAGCTTACTGGCCCCAGGTTTGAACTTACAAGTAACCAGGAGCCTGGCCCAAGTTTGATTCCAGCAATAAAGACGAGTCCGCAGCCTGTTGTTAACAGAGAAGGCTTTAGTCTGGAGAATGCAGGTCTTCTACCACAACAGGAGGAAAAGGTGGAAGCCCAGGGATGGCAAGGAGAGGACTTAGAGCCAGAGCAAAATGTCGGAGGAACAGCTGCTGCAACTACCACAGACCGGGAGATCCATGAGAACAGCCAGCTGAGTCACTCGTACTTCCAGCCGTTGGAAGGTGAGCCACATGCTGCAGTAAATGGTTGTGCTCCTCAGCAAGGGCAGCCTGAAGCAGACTCAGGATCTCTGAGGGCATATGGAGAAGAGGCTCCCGGGCCAGCCTTCCCCCGACCTGAGCCACAGCAGGATGGGATTCCAGGTCCTGCTTCTCCCCAGCTGGCACATCCACCAGAAGAAACAGGTCAGCAGGCAGAGAGAGACAATGAAGAGCCAGGTCCAGCATTCCCCACACAGGGCTCTCATGAACTTGGCTCTAGTAATGTTCCAGAACAAGGAGCTGCTGGGCAGGACCAAGACCTCACTGCGCTGCTCATCAGAGAGACAGTAAGTGTTCCCAAGGCTTGTTTGCCTTCAGTGTGCATGCTATTTTCAGACAGGTTTTTCAAGGTGTGTAGTGTTTCCCATGCTCAAAGCACAGCTCTGTTGACTTCAGCTGCAAATCCTCTTCATTTTGGCTGAGACTCAGCTGTGTACTGGGTGAAGAGCGTGCAGTGAACTGTCTTGGAGAACTTTGGTTTGAAAGACTAACCCCAGCACTATGGCAGAAGTGGTGAGAGGATGCGAATCTTGTGAGATTTAACAGAACTTGATTGCAGGGTCTCAAGGGCATGCACAGTGAGGTAAAATAATACGGATCTGTTCCCTTAAAAGCTACTGCCCTCTCAGTTCTGCTTGTTTGTTTTTGTCTGGCTAATTCCTAACTCAACTGTGTAGAGCTGGCTTAGGGATGGATGTAGAGCTAAATGAGCAAAAATGAGACACTAAACACTAGTAGAGGGGTGAGTTAGAGAATGCTTAGAGACAGATGGCTGAGAGCCATGGCTGCTTTCAGCTGGCTTTTCTAGAGTACTTTGGTGCATGGCCATATAACGGCTGCCATGGTGGTCAGGGCTTGCCCTTGCAGTGTGGATTTCCAAGCAGTAGCACTGAGGAATTACTGCATAAGCAGAGTGAAGACTTGTGTATGTTAACTCCTCACGCTCCTTTCTGACTCTCCGTGAGGGGCACTAGCTACAAGAACTGAACCACCAAGAAGCATACTCCTTAACCTTTGGTGTGTTCAGCAGCTTGGGCAACATGGTGTGTATTTAAAAAACAAAACAAAAGTATTGATGCTTCACGTGTCTAGCGTTTTCCCCTCCAGTGCACACTCTTCCCCTTGACTGCTAGGGAGGAAGGGTCTCTCTTGATGCCTTATGGAGTACTTTTTGCAAACAAGTGTATTATACCACCACCATCTCCCCCTCCAAGTCTTCCCTGCACAATCCATATCTGATTCTATTTGGGAAAACTGGGGTTGAGGAAAATATTCTTCAAGTAGCAATCCAACAAAATTCAGTTCTTTCCAACTGAGACCGTGTTGATCAGTGACATGCTTTGAGATCGGCAAGTCAGGGTTGCTTGACAACCCTGACCAGTCCAGTCTTGCAAAGCAAAATATCATACGGTGCAATTGATGCACCATATGTGTACAGAATGTACAGACATGTACAGAAACCCAACGAAAGAGAGCAGCAAAGGGTGCTCTTTGCTATGTGGTGGCTTTCACATGCCAGTAGAGGTTTTGTTGTCTGCTCTGATTTCATTCCTAGTGTGTCTGGGTGCTTTGGGTGGGTATATGTATTGTTGGGTTTTTTCCTTCTGCTTTGGAATGTTGCATTCAGCACACAGTCTGGAACTGTTTAATCTTCTGTCTGAAGGTAAATACTAGCTTTTCTTCTGTTGTAGATCATACCTACTCACCTCTCTTCTTTCTATCCAGACTGAATCACTTGTTAGGCCAGCTGCTCATGGCCATTCACACCACTATCCATATTCCTCTTGTGAGAGAGCTGTTAGCAATCATCTTGCAGAGCGAAGGAAAGCCAGCAGCTTGCAGTATCCAGGCTGGATGGATATAAATGGTCTCTTGAAATCCGTTTTGGCGCTTATTTCGGGAGCATGCTGTATAATTACCTATAAATCTGTCTTTGGTGCTGTTGCTAGGTTATGCTACACAGCTCCTCTAATACCTGCGTAACCTTTAGCTTTTCCTACTGTAGGAAGCAAGATTCCCAGATGTGAAGAAGGAATATATTGAACAGCTAATCTGCATCAAGAACTGCTATGACTTAAATGTGTAAGTATAGAGCTAAGAGCCAGGGTGTGTCATAGAACAGTCTGGCTGCAGTCACATTTCCATTTCCCCACCTGCTAATGATGCTGTTCTTAGAGGATATCCAGGCTGGGAGTCAGCACTGTGGTAGTGCCAGAGCAGAGAATTTTTTTTTTCCCTTCAATTAGAGCTTTTTTTAAATGCTCTCTAATTCTGACATTGTGTTGTAGCTTCTCTGCTTTTAAGATCCTTTGCTTATTTAAAGGTATTATATTACATATAATTTCCTCTTAACTATTACTGGGGTTCTTAAAAAGGGTGTGTGTCAGGATTAAGTTATTGAGATGACTTCTATAAAACATAGTACGAAGATGGGTTGATGAGTTTTTTTGAAGTTTTGAGTGAGTTAAGAAAATAGTTTCCTGCCTCTTCATTTCACTGGCTTTTGACTTTTTCCAGGTAAAGTTGACACTGTTTTGGACTCCCTTATTTAATGTCATGATGTTAGCTTTTGTCCCCTTTACTTAATCAAGTAGCAGTGGTACTGCTTGAGTTCTCTCTCATCTCATTGCACATACAATAAAGCAAACACATTTAAGGGCAGGTAGCATTGATTCTGGATATCTGTTGGTGGACTGATTTTGGTCAAACTGAGCAGAAATGTGAGCCAAGAAGGGGAATAAAAGGAGTGGCAAAGCAGTGTGAGGACTGTTGCGTTCTTAATTGTGTTAACAGCTCAAGAATACCTTAGTGTTCATCATGCTTGATACCACTGGGAGTCATGTTAGAATCAAAAGTTTAAAAAAAAAAAAAATCGTTAACCTTATTGATAAGTTGCATCATCTCCCTACTCTTTTGGGTAAAACTTGCAGAGCTGAAGAGCGAAGGATTGCGTGTGTTGGCACCAGCAACACAGAGGGGAGTGTGGTTTGAAGTAAATCACTTGTGATTTGTGTCTGATGCTTAGGTGGCCCCTTTCTCTCTCTGCAGCTGTCACTGCTATCTCAAACATGTTGTAACTAGTTATTATGTGATACAAGAATGAAAAATAGGTTTGGTTGCCAGAGTATTCATTCTATCTTGTATGAATCCAATGCCCTTTCCAGTTAACTAGGGCACTAATTAAGCAGTATTCAAGTGCGTGAGGCTTAGAATTAGTTACTGGACCATAAATGAGTTAGCTGGCAAGGGACTAAGGATGATCCCACCCATTGGGCCCAGATTTCCTATTCTGCTGCCCTTGCCCATGTTGTGAAGTCATGTCTCCAAAATAGAGCTTCTTGGTTAGAAATTCATCATTCTTTCTTGTCTTATTGAAAGCACTTTCCCTGCAGTGGTGGTGTGGGCAGCATGAGAGAAGCTTTCAGGTGCCCACAACACGTACTTGGTGCACCTTGACATGGATGGTTGCGTTGGGAGTGTAGGAGACCGGTAGGGCCATTCCTCAGGGTGATCAGGCCGTTGAAATAGGGCATCTGGCTGCAGGACCCTCTCACAGATTGTGTGAAAAAACTTGTTATTGTGTCCTGCGGGGATTTAGCGAAGCCTGATAGAATTAAATCCCAGTATCGGCTTTTATCAGTCTTAATGTGTTCCTTCCCTTTTTGCTCCCGAAATCTCTTCTCTCCTGTTGTGTGCCACAGACCCAGCGAGATGAAAAGGTGCTTACAGGCATCCCTGTAGGCCATCTACAGTGTCTGCTCAGCGGTGCGTTACCCACTTACTGGATGATAAAGATTTCTCCTCCATATTTTTATTCCTTTAACCAAACTATCCTTTGAGTTGTCACTGTGTCTTTTGTATTAGAACAAATGGGTCAAAGCACTGGTCAGCCTCGCTGGCAGGGTCTCTTTGATCTCCACGGCATGTCAAGCTGAATCAGGCTTGAAATATAATAAATAAGGGTGGCTGGCTTTGGGCAGGGATGAGGCTTTTAACTGGCTCTGTGTCCTGTGGTGCAGATATTAATGAACAGTGCTGCAAGTGTGCGTGCATTGCGCGCTGGGACTCACTTAACTAATTGTCAGACACTGAAGGTTAACATCCCTGAAAATCCTGAGCACTCAAATGGCAGCATGCAGAATAGTTCCAATGTATTCTGACTGTGCCCCAGCTGAAACCCTTGCGTTTGAGCTGCGGTGATTTGAGCTCCTTGAAGTTTCTGTTTTGTCGGATTAAAACAGTTATCTCTTACAAAAAGCGTGGGGAGGAGGCCTGGAAGCTATTAAGTGCACAGTGCCAAGATATTTTGTTGTTTTCCAAAATGAGTGTCTTAAAACTTTCAACCCATGTGAAAGATAAGATGTGGGAGCTCCTCTTAGCAGGGTATCATCTATTCAGCCTTTGTGTGCAGGAGCATTCAGTCTCAGTCAAAAGCTTCTGGCTCAATATGTCAATACCTGATTAAACAAAAAGAAATGCCTCCGCTTTGAATGTGAAAGCAGGGCTAAAGTAATCGTGCCTTGATAGTGGGTTAATGCTTCAAGCCAGTTCAGATTTCTTAATTAGGGACTGATTCTGACATCAGGAATGTAAATTAGCTGCAATTATGTCTTTGCTGCAACCTAGCACCTTCTCATTCAGAAAGTTTTACAAATGTTAATTGCTTGTCCTAGCTCCTTTCAGAAGGATATTATTCTACAGCTGGGGAAACTGAGGAACAGCTTATGTTACTTGACCCAGCTAGCACAGCTGGTTAGTGATGGTTCAGAATAAGCTGTGAAAGTCTGATTCAGAGAGAGAGCCTACAGCAAGCTTCCCTTTCAAAAGGGCTTCTGAAGCATTTGTGGATCTCGAGCAATGGGATATACTGAAACTACTCGCTAGGGTCTTTTCTAAGCCAAAATATTCAGACTAAATTTACCTGACAAAATTCTGATTGTTTGTGGTAGGCCCTCGGGTATGCTGCATCTACAGGCTAATATGCATTTTTAAAGGTGATTATTTTCTAAATGCTGTTCTTACTAGACCAGTTTCTAGTGTGACTTGAACAATGCTGGTGTGATTTCAAGCTTTATAACAATGAAACCTGTATTCAGAGTATGTATTGTATGCAAACACAGTTTAAACATGTTTCTGTCTCTGCTCTAATGTGAAAGTAGATCAAGACTGGAGGCTTTAATTCAAATTTGAATCTGTAATTTTCCATCGAGGAGGACCGCAACCTTTCACAGGTTTTGCAGAGGTTTGCATCTATGGAAAAAGAAGCATTTGTATTAGCTGCAGTAGATGGCAGCTGGATTTCGATTAATGCTGTGACTGTTTGTTCTTGTATGGTCCTCATAACATTAATTCCAGAGTAGTGGAACGTTAGTACACCTTGACTCTTAGTTGTTCAGGATTTGACATGTGCTCAAAGGAGGCAGCACTTTACATGGCCCATGGGTGTGAGTGGGGAAATAAGCCTGCTTGTTCACCTCCGGCATGTAAAGATGTACGTTGGTTAGTAGTTCACCCATACAAGTTTCTTTTATGTAAATATAATAACTGAAAGACAAGCCTATTGCTTTGTCTTCTGCAGTCATACAGCTGATCATTCTTCACTTAATTCTCAGTTGTTTACTTTCAGTTTGCTCTAGTCTGAGACCTCCCTTGGTCCTTACAGGACAGGCTGAGGCTTGCCTGCCCAGCCTCATAATTATAGGATACTAAAACCTGGACAAGCGAGGAATGAACCTGAGCTTCCAAAACTCCAAAGTAACTATATTTATCTTTTTAGACTTTGTAACTTTCTTCTGGAAAATCCAGATTACCCAAAGAAGGAAGGCAGAGTGCTCTTAAATCCCAGCAGCAGCCTGCTTGCCAGCCAAGATGAGACCAAGGCAAGTGAGAGTATCCTTATCTACAGCATGCCTCCCATCCAGTCTGTTCGACCTGAGCGGATCTTGGGATGTCTGGTGCTATTAGTGCATTTTTTTAGAGTGCCTGGATGAGCCACACCCAGGCTTCTGGGTGCATTTAAGGTGGTACTAAACAGCACTAGTTAATTGCTTGCAGGAGACTTTCTGTTTTGCTTTTGTGTAGCTGCACCATGTCTGCTCTTTTGCCTTCAGCGAGACCCTCTGCCCTGCCTGCCTGCCAGCTACCCTGTCTGAAGTGTTCATTTTGATAACTGGTACAAGTATTCCCTGGTCATTCTGTCACATGTGGTAGATTTGGCTCTCGGGCCTCTCTTGCGTGGCCTTTAGGCATTGCCTTTCAGCCTTCTAACTGCAAATCTCCCTACAACTTCTTGATTTTATTCATTTATTATGTCATTTGACAAAAAATTCTCTTTGAGCCACTTTGAGTATGTTGAAATAACTGTGGGTGGCCTGAGAGAAAGAAATGCCAAATACCTCTTTCTACTCTTGAAAGCATCTCTCAACCTCAAGCCAATAAAGTTGTTCACCCTTTATAGTAACCTGAACATATCTTGTCCTTGCTGTCTTGTGCATCCACACACAGTGGCTTTAAACTGTGTGGCGTGGGTCCTGCCAGGAGCAGAGCTGCAGCATGGTGCAGCTCAGGGCAGGTTACCCGCACGAGTACGTAGACCTGTAGGCTTCACACCCATTCTGTCCTCAAAACTGATGGTTAGATATGTGCTCAGAACTGGGTGCCGTGTAGCCTGATTTTTGGGTGGTCTTGCAGAAGGTCTTGATCGCTGAAAGAGTGGTTTGGAGTGTTCTTGTGTGTATTTGTAGCAATCTTTATCTTTCACATTTTCTCCTTAGGTGCCTAAAGTGGATTACTTCGACTTTTCCAAACTTGCCCCGCTTGATCAGCGGTGCTTTATTCAGGCAGCTGACCTCCTTATGGCAGACTTCAAAATGCTGAGCAGCCAAGACATCAAGTGGGCACTACATGAACTCAAGGGACACTATGCAATCACACGAAAGGTTCTCTGGTTCAAGTCTGTTTTCCTTCCTACGGTTATCTCCTGTGTCTGTGGCGAGCAGTGCGATGTCTTTTGCCTTACTGTACCATCTGCTAGTGTGTGGTTATGGGGTTTTTTTTATAATCTTCCTTTCCTTTTAAGAAGTATTAATCCATTTAGGATTTGCAAAATTTATTGGCCAGACAGAATGCTGCAGGAAGTTTTTACTTTTGCCTAATAGGAGAACTGGGGAAACGCTAGCTAGGTGATGCATTAAACCGAGAAGTGTTCCTGTATGTTGCCGCTGAAGTGCAGTATAATTGCCAATAAAGCCTAGACATTTAGCTAAATCTTAAAACATTTTAACTGCTACTATTAGTTAACTGCCTGCATGTAACTGAAAAGAAGCCCAAGTCTCACTATCCTGTTTCTACTTATTATAACTTGTAGAATGAGTCCTATATTCCCTGTAAAAGAGTTTCACTGTAATGGAGCTGCAAAGACACTTAAGTGTCAACAAACTGAATGTGAATGTGGCTTCAAGCTTTTGACTTGGATCTACTCCTCTGATATGCTCCTCTTGCTTGAGCTTCTTTCTCTACTATTCCAGGACTTAACTAAAACAAAAACCCCTTGTCTCTTCACTTGCTTGATTCAACACTATTGGAGCTTCTTTTTCTTTTTCTTTTTGAAAATAAAAAAACCAAGCCAAACAACAAGAAAAAAACCAAACCAGCTCTCTTGCATCAGAGTGGACACCAGCTGTATTAGAGTTAATAGCTGAGGTGGTGTGAAGTATTGTTCAACTATGGTTATTATGGAGTGATTGCTTTATGAGTACGTAAAGGAACAAGGTGGGCAAAGGAAAGAGGTATACTTGCCTCTATGAGGTGTTTTGCTTTCCAGTTTTAGATCAGTCTTATGCACATGTTTGTACTATGCTTCAGTTAGAAGTATGTGCTCCTGCTTCCTTCCAGGAACAGAGAGGATTTAAGTCTGTGTGGTGTTTTCTAGGCCTTTTCAGATGCTATCAAAAAATGGCAGGAGCTGTCTCCTGAAACCAGTGGGAAACGAAGAAGGAGGAAAGAAATGAATCAGTATTCATATATAGACTTCAAATTTGAGCAAGGTAAATAACAAGCTGTGTGTATTGTTCTCTGTGCATCGTTATTGTAAGCAGAACTGTCTTGCAGTATAAAGTACTGATCTTGAAAAGGGATGTGGTCCCAAAACAGCTATGTTTCTGTCACTGTCTGGTATCTATTTCGGAGATACTCTTCATTAGTACCTCTGCTTGGTACGGTACTGTCTGAGATGCTGTAGTTATGCAGCTGGTGGTGTGTGGAAGAAGAAGGATTTAAGCTTTATTCTGGCTACTCCATCATGTTTCATTGTGCCTTTAACTCTGCTTTAGGGGATGTGAAAATTGAGAAGCGCATGTTCTTCCTGGAGAATAAGAGACGGCACTGGAGGACCTATGACAAGCTCTCTCTTCTCCCACCGGTGCTACTGGAGCAGGAGTTCTACGAGCAGAAAGTTAAAGAGATGGCAGAGGTGAGTGGTAGGAGCTGCTTTGATCTTGTGGTGGAAACGACTTCAACTGCTGTAGAGGTCTTGGCCCTAAGCATGGAAATCTGCCTCTTGGAGAAATACAAACACGGAACAAAATGTTGAATAGCTGACTACCTTTGCCCCTTTACTACCTGTTAACATGTATGACTCTTCCCAAGTAACTCGCTTTTGCAGGAAAAAACTAAGCACTGGGTTTCATATTTACTTAAATATATAGCTGCCACTTTTGCTTCTGAAAACCTTCCATATATCCATTAATGTCAATGTATAGTCCATGATACAAAACTGTTCTGGACCTCTTTTTGCTACAAAGTAGTAAAAGCTTTACTAATTAATTATTTCCTCTAATTGTTAGCAGGCTTCTCTGCTGCTTCAGGGCTTGTAATCGCAGCTCAGTGTTGGTGGCTAATCATGACCAGGCCCAAGGCAATCTGTCCGCTCGCTCTGCCTTCCACAAGTTGGCAGACCTGTGTCTCCAGAACGTCTTGTCCTGTGCTGAGGACCGTGCGTTTCAAAGCAGAATCACGCAGCACCCGCTGCTGTGTTTGTCTTCCTCTTGTAGTCTGAGGGAAGACTGAATTCACAGCCCTGCACCTACAGTCCTTTCTAAAGTAGCTTCTTAAGATCCATGTCTCTTAAGCAGGTGGATAGTGTCTCCTTTTAAACACAAAGATAACATTCCTTGGGGCTTTCTCTGGAGGGGCCCACTGGGTGAGATCACCTCTGCCCATGGAAACCTGAACCAGCAGCCCTCCATAATACAGAATTCGGTTATTTGTTCTTGCTGCCTTTGCTTCTCCCATCTGTTTTAGCTGAATCATAAATAGCTTAATGGGTTGGAAGGATGGGCTGAGTGATGTTGTAAGCAGACTGTTCCTTTTATGGTGGTTTGTAAGTCTTGAGATAATGTAAAAGAGTGTAGAGGCTGGAAAATTGCTTTATCTGTTCTGTAACTACAGATGCACATGTCTCTCTTGCAGCATGCAGACTTTCTCCTTGCTCTGCAGATGAATGAGGAGCAGTATCAGAAGGTCAGTATCTATAGTGTGGTTCCTTGAGTTCAGCTTATGCATTAGACGCTGTTTTGCACTTTCTACTTTGCAGACTTTTTTGGCTTCTGGAATGGAGCTTTTCTGAAGCTGCATTTGCACTGTGCTGCTTTTGCTGAGCTGACAAAACCTGCATAGTGTGTGTTGGCTGACTTTTAGAAAAGGTAGACAAGAAGCTGAGACCAGCAAGACAGTATTGATGCATGTAATGATCTGTAGTAATTCGGTCCGCTGCTGCTTGTATCTCTGTTGGCCAGAACAAACACTGCAATAGAATAGTACCAAGTTTGCTCTTGCTACCACCATTGTGGCAGTTTGAAACAGATTTGCTGTTGTTGGAGCTCTGCCAGTGGAAAGGCCTTCCCCGTTTGCAGAAAGGACTCTTTAAAAACCTGAAAATCAGGTCTTCCCCTTTAAACAAAGAGAGAAAAGTTAGAAATCGGTTTGGCAGCTGTGGATTACCTTTTTGTTCTCAATGCCTGTTTCTTCACAAACTTTGGAGAAGATGTTGGACCCCTGAAGAAGTGGGCATACTTACTTTTTAACAGTGTCAAGCTTCTCCACCCCTGCAGTGAAGAGGCCAAGACAAGGTGTCTCCAGGCAGATGGGTAGATGTTCCTTTAGAGGGCAACAGACCTGAAGCTTGGTTTCCCCCCATATGAACAGTGTGTACTCTGCTGCTTCCCTGCGATTGCAGCTTCTCTGCCTGTGAGCTAAGAATTATTAAACACTGGGTGTTCTGTAGCTTTTTGGAACCTGTCAAGCAGGACATGTAGATATTAAGTTACTTAAAACTGAGTTTCTGGTTGTGCTTAGTGCGTTTTGACCACCAAATAGGATATCTAATGGAATGGTGTATATCTGCTCTTTTTTAGAATTAATGCTGGCATTGTATGTGGTTTGCAGTTGTATGTGTCTGTATGTTGCTATAGCTATTGATGCTTTGATGATGATGCTAATACTTCTGTTTATGGCTGCAGGATGGTCAGATGATAGAGTGCCGCTGCTGTTATGGGGAGTTTGCGTTTGAAGAGCTAACTCAGTGCGCAGATGGTCACCTGTTCTGCAAGGAGTGCCTAATTAAATATGCTCAGGAGGCAGTCTTTGGCTCTGGGAAGGTAAGAATTTCCCAACTGGGAGATTTTCCCAACCAAGAAATTTCCTGAGGGGAAAATGGGTAAACTGCTCTTGGGAGATCACATTGTTTGCGTAGTGTTGTTGCTTAAATCATATGTAACTGCATTTCCCAGGAAATATTTGAATGGAATTGTGTCCTGAAATCCAAATCCAACAAGTCAGTCTCACCAAGTGAAGCCAACAATTTCACAGTGGGATCTTTGCTGAATAGGATTTCAGTTTTGCTAACCTCCATCTTTTGTGCTCTGTGCTTAGCAACTTGAATTATTAGGAAAACTTTCTACAGCATTCATAGTAACAACAATAACTTGCACTTGTCTGTTTGTTTTATTTTCTACTTAATAAACCAATGGTATCTGCGTAGAGGACACACTCTTATTTCTGACTTGGCCAGTCATCTTCTAGCTAAGAGCGTTTGTCCTTCATAATATCACTGTGATCCCAACTTAATTTGTGGGTTGGCTTCTCAATGATACTACTAACCTTAGTCTCCAATTTAGCTAGCAATTATCATAGTACTTCGCTGACCTATGAACAAGTCATTAACCTGCTCTGAAGTATGCATGCTCCTTTGCCTCGAGATGTGGCGATCAAATCGTGGGATGCTTTTGTACTCTGGGCTCCATATTTCATGTAAACATATAAACTGGCAGCTGTATTTAATACGACTATATTGACAAGGATGCAACATGCTGTTGATGAGCAGAGACCATACAGTAATAACGGGCTGCTGTGTGGTCACAGTGGACTTTGAGTGACTGAATTGTGATTCCAGGTATTAACACATCTTTATGCCCAGTGTTTGTTTGAGGCCTGATCTGTTTGATTAACTAGTCCTGGTCTTTCCATTGCAAACCCATTCTCTGGCAGTCATCTGCTGACTTAAGCTCTATTCTCTCTAAGCAAGGCTCTGTGCTAGTTTAGTTGGAAACGTTCTGGGTACTGAGTCTTGCTTCTTGCTGGTATTGTACTGAATGTGAGTTCTCTCCTTCCAACCCTAGTCAGAGCTCAGCTGCATGGAAGGCAGTTGCACGTGTTCATTCCCCACCAGTGAGCTGGAGAAAGTGCTTCCAGAGAACATCCTCTGTAAATACTATGAACGGAAAGCTGAGGAGGAGGTGGCTGCTGCCTGTGCAGATGAGCTTGTCAGGTAAGTGTCCAGCATAGGATGTAGACTGCACTTAGGATTGTAGAAAATGGTTCCCTGGAACCCTAAATGTGTGCTGACTATGAGATTGGTGGCTTTCAGAGAGCTGTGTTACAAATTCAGGCTTCTGCCTTCCCAGGTCTGTTTTTATTCAGGTTGGTCTGCCTTTGACTAGGAGCAGATTAAAATTCAATAGACTTGTCTCCCCCAAGACTTGCTTGCCAGCTCTGTGCTGATCCTCTAAATTACATGGTCAAAAGCAGTGCTGAGCATATAATATTTTGATTGCAAAGAGGGAAGTGATCGAAGAAATATGAGCAAAAAGGCAGTAGTCAGCACATCCTGGTGGCAGGCATTTAGTTGGCAGCCTTGTTAACTACCACATAGCTATTTGACTAGATCCGCTTTCAGCAAAGATAGTTTGGCACCCTGCATTAATGGCATTTTATTTTGGGCTGCAGGTGTCCATTCTGTAACTTCCCAGCTCTACTGGACAACGATGTGAAGCGGTTCAGCTGCCCTAATCCCCGCTGCAGAAAGGTAATTAGGGGATACTTGCCATTTGGTCTCTTCTGGTGTGTTGGGCAGGAGAGCTGGGAGGACAACTCACACTTCCTAGTAGCAGGTGAATGAATATCTAATGTGGCTGCGTGGGGCAGTGGTGAAAGTATTTGCTGAATCCTGATGATGTTCTGTAAAACTGTGTGGCTGGGCAGACGAATTTCAGGGAACTATTGGTAAAGACAACAATATTGCTTTCTTTCCTTGGAAGAGGTTGGCTAAAAAAAGCTGCTAGATGCTTTAGGTTGCTGTCTTGCATATACAGAAATGTTTTAGGTAAACAGGGAGCTGGGTGTTTAAAAGACATAAAACAAAATTGTAATCTTTTATCTAATGAAACTTATGGAGAATGAGCTGAAACAACCTTATGTGCTATCCTTAAGAGAATTAGCATCTGCATTTTTCTTTTATGCTGCTGCCTGAACACAGATTCAGTTGGAAGTGACAAAAAACTTGTTTGAAGAGTTCACTGAAACGTGTCCATTCAAAGGGCAGAAGATCTTTGTGCTTCTCTCAAAGTTTGCTAATAGCCATAACGGGAGAATCGTCAGGCCCAATGGGGGGACGGAGTGGGGAAAACTTGCTGCTGCTGCACCATCTGTTCTGGGGAAAAATAGAAGCATAGAAATGTGTTTTACCAATCTCCTGAATGTATGCAGAACCCTGCTTACATCTGGTGCCAGTGAGCCAAGGCCAGTACAGTATCAGTTTAGCACTGAAGCTACAAGGCATCTTGTGTAACTTTAGCCACAACAATGAATTCTCGTGCAATATTCAGGGAACTGCCTGTCCCCCAGCAGAGATTTCTGCTAATCACTGAAATTCCTCTTGAGTACATTAACCTTATGCCTGTAGCAGCCATAGCTTTGGGTTCTCGTGTTGATGTGATACTGCCATTTGCCTGTATTGAGAAAGTAATAGGAAATCAAATTCTGTTGTGTGGAAAAATTGAAGTGGCCAGCAGTGAACTTTGCATTCTGTAGTGAAAATTAAACTTACTGGCAGGGGAAAGCTGCTTATGAAAGATGCACAATTCCATTTTGGATGTCTAATCTCCACGTATGTTTTTCTAATGTCCACCTCTAACATTTGGGAAAGAAATGTGATTCTGGTGGATCATCCAAGTGTCATGAGCAAGGGGGTTTGCTAGTCGCTAGATGGCAATGTTGTTTTACATTTAATTTTCCCCCCGCCCCGCCCCGAGTTGTTTTCTAAATGTACATGTCAGCATTACAGAACAAAATTCAGGCTTGAACATGAACGCTTCAATGTGCAAAAGGGATTGAAGTAGCTTTTTTTCCTAAAATGTGTAATGCAGTGCAGTAAATGTGGTTAGAGGGGTCAGTACTGAAATGTTACTTTTCTCTGGCTCGATGTTTCATTTCCTTCCTAGTGTACTGCCTTTCCCTCCTCCCTGGGGTTGCAGCATTCCAGTGGGCTGGATTCCTGGTTTCCTGGACAGCTTGTGTTAATTCATTAGCTGAAAATCTGCTGAGTAGCTTTGTGCTCTTCTGAGAAGTCTTGAATGACTTTAGGATTTGAAGTTGAGGGTGAGGAATTCAGCTAGCAGGATGTGGTGTTGTCTCACAGCATCAGCTGCAGTGATTCTTCATATTCCCGCTATCTTGCCTCTCTCCAGAATGAAGGATTTCAGTTAATGCTCTTGCTTGCAGGAAACTGTTGCCCTTAGGGAGGAAAGGGCTAATCTAGGGAAATCTACAGAGGTTGGAGAGAATGCATTGGCTTTGCTAGCAGTGCCTCTGGCAGCCTCCGTGGTGGTGATGACTGATCCTGGAAGGAGTCCCTCTTTGGTTGGAAGGACCGTGCTTGCACAGCTGAACCTGAAGTAAGGGGAAGTGTGGAAAGGGAGAGGTCAAAATGTGCCTCTTCTGAAACCTCAAGGCTCTTCAAGGGTGGGAGAGGAGGACCAGATGGTGGACCTGTTGTATTTCTGTGCTCCATCACCTGGATCCTTTGTCTTGCTTTGAGAGTTCATGTTGATACTCTTAGGCTTTCCTTTAAATCTTGCAGAGAGCTTGATTCATATTTGGGCCAGCTATGGATGTATTGTAAAGTCAGTGATGGGAGCCAGCTGGAAGCCTTCATTTTGGCTGTATATATGTATGTTGGGTTCAATAATAAGAACTCTAGGCACACCCAGGTCACTGCTTATGCCTCTCACCTGGAGTACCAGTCATTTGCACCTTGCAGGGACTGAAATGTGGGTAATTGTAACCTCAGCAACGGGCAGAGATGCCGGTTGCCTTCTGTGACTGAACGGCTGCATGGAGAGCATGCGGATGAGGCTCCACCATCTGCCAGGGCCACTGTGGCTCCAGCTGTGTGGCGTGAAGTTTGGCTCCTAGTTAGGTGGCCAGGGCATGAATCTTAATGCCACAAGCTGCAGGGTAGAGGAAAAGCTTAATAAGCCAAGGAAAAACGTTGCCCAAGCCACCTGATGGATGTGTTCCCTGTGTGTGCAGTCTGAGCTGGTGCTGGGGGAGAGGCAGCTTTTACTCAGACCTGTTTGAGTTTTGAGGTTTAGCTCTGTAACGGGTCGCTGACCGTGCATGGAGCCAGGCTTCCTGGCGGCAGGAGGGCTTGCCAGCCTGCTGGGTCAACCTCCATCTTATTCTGCGCAGGGATCCCTGCATGGAAGCGGCGCTTGAATTTCTCATCTCTAATGATGCATGTTTCTCCTCCCTGTGCTCTGACAGAGCAAACCAAAGCTGGCAATTCTGGTAAAACTTGGAAATGCACATGTTACTTGGTGACTTGTGCAGCACTGGGAAGTGAGGGTGCACTTCTGCACTCTGGGTGCTATTTCTCACCAGAAAAGGAAGCCCATCCTTTCTGCTCTGCCTCCCTCCTCCCGAGACCCCACATTGTTGGTGAAGACAAGGCCTTTGTTCCCAGGCTGCTTGCTGCTATCCCTGGCGTGGTGTTGCGGGTGGGGGAGACAGTCTCCCCTCTTTGCAGTCTCAGCACAAAGCACTGCAGGGCTTTCAGCCAGTGAAGAGATGGGGAGGTGAAAGCTGCTGTTGCCATGGAAATGATGCATGCACGGAGCAGCGCTGTCCCTCCGGTGCCGGAGAGCTCGAAACCCTCAACGCTCGTTTCATAGCCAGGCTACATTGCAGACACTTGTGTTTCCAAGACTTTTCCTTAAAACTCCTCTGCATGGCTTAAAATTTTTGTGACTATTGTACTGAGTTGTTGTCTGCCTCGGCGCTGGCTGGACGTGAAGCAGTGATGGCGTATGGCTGCACGGCACTAAATTGTGTTGCCCTTGGACTGGGCAGCTGCCCCTCTTGTTCAGGGCTCCTTAGTGCACCCCGTTAATGAGGCTGTGTTTAGGGAGTGGGTTTACCTGCTGGGCGTCTGAACCGTCACGCTGGGAAAAGGAGCATTGACGTGCCTGTGTCAGATGGATAAAATCTCCAGTCTTTCGCCTGTTTGTCTTTGGGTTAGGCTCTCTGGCCACAGCAGTCCTGGTGTGTGCTTTTAATTTGCAGGACTAAGACATGGTATTTTAGGGGACTTCTTTTTAGTCTGCTAGAATGTCTCAGGATTGATTTCAAGGTGCTGGCTAGGAACAGATGCACCCAGCTGCTTTTAACCTTTGTTTTCTGTTGGAAGTGAGACAGGTTTAAGCTTGTACAGAGCTCTGCCTAGCAAGCTGTGTCTGAACATGGCTTCTCTTAGCAGGGTGCTAACACTGCATCCGCAGCCTGTGCTAATGAGCCGAAGTAGCGTTGTACAGTTTGCAGCAGCTTCAACATGAATGGCCTTGCTGCAATAACAAATTGTTGCCCGATCAGCCAGGCTGAGGTCACAGCAGCAGCTAAGGGGTGTGCTGCAATGCCTGTGATCTCTGTAACTGGTGCGGTAATGGGGCACGCGGCTGCTTGTGGTTCAGAGGTGGGTAACGAGCCAGCCCCAGCCACCTACGATCCAGTTACAAGTGTTTTGTAGGGTGCGAGGGGAAATGTTTGTGTAAATCAAGTACCCAGCGGCAGGGCATGTGTTCGGGATGGCATAGCCTTCCAAGGATGTCATCCAACACGTGCCACAGGGCCCATCGCCTCTGTGCTGGAGGCTGGCCCGTTGCTGCCCCGAGCCGCCCTGCCCGACTCCAGATGTGCTGTGGCTTATACAGGCTTAAACTGTATCAAGATTTGTCACTGGCAGGGTGCGTGTGCAACATGAAAAAAAAAAAGAAAAATTTGTTCTGGTTGGAGAAATTGAGCTTGTCCAAAATGCCTCAGAGTAGGATGTGCATATGGAGAATTACTTAATTCTCCTTGTTTTGCAACATGTTTTCCCAGCTGTTGAAGGCTGCTGTCTCATTCAGCTTCCTGACAGCAGTGCAAACATTTTGAAGGTCCCATGGCCCCGTCTCGTTCTCTGTTCAGCCGTTCTTATTGCTGTTCTCTGTGCTTTTCCTTGAGCCTGTTTATTTGGATTTGATTGTTACTTAGAGCCCAGACCTGCAGCTTTAGGGGAGAGCAGAGCCGACGGTGGCACTTGCTTGTGGCAGACCCCTGTAACTTCTTTCTGGTGGCAATGACCTCAAGGCCCAGCTCCCGTGTTTAAATTCCTGTCCTCCTGTGTCTGTGTGAATGCAGCTGAGCAGACTTGGTTGGGATGAGGAAGAAAGGGAAACGCGGGGTGGAGGACCTTGCTACACGTCTTACTGAGGGGGCTGGGACCGGAGCACTCGTGCCTGAGTACGCTTTCGTCCAGAGGCCCGTCTCCCGCTTGTCCAGGCCATCAGGAAGGTCTAAACCATCTTTTCTTGGCTCTGCCATCTTCCTCCTCAGCACTGCATCCCTGAAACCTCCTGCTCCGGAGCTCTCAGCTTTCTCCTCCAGCTCAGTGCCTTCACTGCACCCTTTTTAAATGAGCGGCGCGCATGGGAACACGCTCCCCTCTCTTACTGCCAAAACCACAACAAATGGCAAGTTTCCGTCTGTCATCTCGGCTCGGCTCTGAGGCACTCTGCGGCTGGGCAGGAGATTTTCATTTTTCTTCCATAAAAGGACATTGAAACGCAGCAGCGGCGGCGCTCTGCGCCGCGGGCAGGGCGAGCGGCGATGCTATCGACGCGAGCGCCGGCAGCACCGCAGCGGCGCGCGGGTGATTTCTGTATTTCTCCTCAAAGGGATGGGCGGGAGGGAGGGACCAAAGGCCGAAGGTGGGGCTGAGGTGATTGTAGGCGGCAGATAACACCCCAGTAGCTTTTATTGCCAAATCCTAAAGGAAGCGAGATAACAGGAGGGTGCTCCCGGTACGGCAAAGCCTTAAAAGTACAGTCCCACGTAGGAAGAGTGTGCACGTGCTAAAGCACGTGGTTTGTCCTGTTGAAACGCGTAGGGTCAAAATTGCATGGGGAGTGCTGGGAGTTGGGAGATCTTCTCATCCCTAGCTTTAGGCCGGGCAAGATACTTATATTTTGGGGAGTTTGGGGCTGCAAGGAGAAAAGGAGAGCTGCGTGCCAGGGGCTGTCCTTGCTTCCCTGGAAGCTGGATGGTGCATGCCCACAGGTTGCTCCCTGGCTGAGAGGGGGTGTCTAGGAAAGCCAGGGAGCAGGAGTGAGTCTTCCCTGCCGGGGGAACTCCTGTAGCTTGCTTTTGGTGTATGCTTCGTCTGAGCTGGCAGCAGCTACAGGAATTGAGTGGTGCCAGCAGTAGCTTGCACCTAAATGCCCCTTTCCAGGAAGATGGTGCAATGATCTGCCCAGAATCACTCCTTGCCTTGCTTATATACCTGCCACCGTTCCTCAGGACACATAGGAAGGGGCTGTAGGAGCTCCGAGAATACCTCACCTGGAAAAAGGGCAGGAGTGGGCTGAGTTCACTGCTGTGGTGGGGTGGAGAGACTCCATCAGTGGGAGCCCAGGTGCTGCTGCTTTTACAAGGTCAAGTCTATTTATGTAGTGGTATGTGGAAATGGTTCACTTGATAAATGAGTCTGAGGAGGAGAGGGCGAAGCCCAGCCTGGAAATGGACTTGAGGAGAGCAGTCAGTTTAAATGGGGTATCTGCCTCTTGGGGGGGGGGGGGGGGGGGAGAAGCTGCTGAAAGCAAAAGCTCAAACTAGTCCCTTTAAAAATAGACTGTGTAAGTCAGTGCAATTTCAAGCAACAAAGCTTACTCCTGTGCTTGCTTTCTGCCTTATATAGCAATATCCGTTCAGTGAAAAGGCAGTTCTCCCACTGTTTACTGACCAGTGAATACCTCTTTGTCAGGTCCATAAGAGGTAGCAGTGCTATCTTTCCTTCTTAGCTTTGTCCTTCACCAAGGAAGGGTCTGGAGGTAATAAGCTGAACACAACTTCATGTGGGGATGGAAACTTCAGCCTCAGCAGTCTTGTCTCACCTTCTCTCCCTGGGCACAGCCTGCCACCATTTAGGCAAAGGAGCCATTGAGAGCAGCTGCAAGTCTGTGGTGGTCGGTGCAGGTGTGCAATGACAGTCTCTCTGGAGATAAGCTGGTGGACTCCACGAGGGGTTGGATAAGAGCACCCTGCATGGATGGTGCTGGCATGTGGAAGGTCCTCTGCAGCCTTGAACATGGCAAGTTGCTGGAGTGGTCCCATAGCCAAACTGCTGGGACTGGAAGCCTGAAGGCTGTAGTTTTGCTCAGGGTGCAGCAGAGGTCGAGACCTGCTGCAGGCTGAGATGAGCTGTAAGCTTTGCTTGTTCCTCCTTTGCTTGTACTTCCTTTGAGAAAAAAGGGGAGAAGTGGTGTTCTTCCCATTCCATGCAGGGAACAAGAGAGGAATAACGTAATGTGGTTGCCCTAACACCAGAGAGAAACCCTAAACCTCTGTATGGACCAGAGTGCTCAGATTGCTCAATTTGTTTGATTTTTAAACAGTGACGTAACTTAGTGTCTGTCCCTTGTCTGTCCTCACAACAGGTAGCGATGCCACTGAGCTGCCCTGGGACTGCTGTGGGAGCTCAGTACAGGTACTCTCCATGGCAGCAGGGGCGACTTTTAAGGTTAAAACTCTGCCCAGTGCTATTTGTGCAGCATCAGAGCAGGGTTATCATTTTGCTGCTGGAAATGGAGGTTGGAGAGGATGGAAAAAGGCTGTTCCCAAGCCAAATTAAAAACATTGTTCAGACCTTAGTCAAGAAACTACATCTTCCCTCTCTCTTTCCTCCCCCTCACATTCCTGTCGTAGTAATCACTGATCTCTAACCTCAGCTTCATCTGCCACAGCTAACCACTTTAAAAATGCACTTAAAAAACCCCGACTCTCTGCGTACACCTCATCTTGCTGTACCTTAGCACTTCCAGGGCAGAGTTATCTTTGGAGGGACGTGAGTCAGCAGCGGAGGTTTTGAATGGTATTGTGTCAGGGCAGCTGATGTCTGTTTTCTCCTTAGGGCCAGAGTGCTGAGATGGCCTAACCTGGCATGTGTAGTGCAAGGAGGTGTTTTGCTTCTCCTTTCTGTTTGCACATAAACAGATTTCAGCAGATGACAGAGTCATCAGACTTCCTGAGCTAGTACAAGGCTGCTGCAGATGATGTCCATTTTGGAGGCTGTCAGTAGAGTTTGTTTCCTAATTTGGTCACAGTGTGCTCAAGGCTGGCCTGCTTTCCTTTTTTCTTTTTTTTTTAAAAACACCCATTCTTTTTCTATCATTGTCATGGAGGGGAAGCTGTTTGTATCCGAGAACCTCCAGCTCCTCTCACTTCCTCTCTGCAGAGGAAGTGATACTTGAAAGGTCTGTTTGAAAAAGCAATGCAGTTCTGAAGCTGATCTTTCCAGTTGGTGGGGTTTTTTCCCTCCTTTGCCACTCTTTCGTGAGTTCAACTCAATGAGCCTGCTGGCTTTTTATCCCTTCTGGGTGGTCATCTAAGCCTTTTGTGCTGGAGGACTTTGAAATAGTGGCAGCGGGAGCTATGCTGCAGTTAAATAATAACATTGATAAGCTGATATATTGGAATATATATTGCAAGGGGGAGAGACGTGTGATTTCAGCTAATGGAAAGAGCACGTGCGTTGTTTGTGTCATACATCACCAGTAACAAGAGGCCTGGCACCATGTAGGAACCTGTAAATGCCAAACACGAGGAGAAGAAATAGTGTGGCTGGTCAGTGCTTTAAAAGTTAGCTCATGAATCTTGCAAATCCTCAAGAAAACTAGGGACCACTGACTCCTTTAGCAGATGCCTGCTTTTTGGTGTTGGACCAGAGTCAGCCCCAAAAAAGCTGCCTTCCTGGTGTGCTGGAGACAATTTAGCCCTTCCGTAGTCAATGTAAGTTTTCATTCAGCAGCAGGAGCAGCTGAGGAATCGACACGAAACCCGTAGGCTCCTTTTTTTTCTTTTATTTCTGTGCTGGACTTAGCAGGAAAAGCGGGGGAGAATTTCTAGGTGATGCAGTTGAGGGCGCAGCTTCAATGCGGTCGGGAGGCTTGTGTGCTGTAGTGGTGATGCTGTTGCTGTTTAGGGAGCTGCCATCTGTGTTGGGGAGGACTTGTTGGTCTTCAGCACAAGGAGATGCTCAAATCCAGCACTATTTTAGGTCCAGAGTACATGTCATAAAGAGCTTCAGCAGAGCCTCAGGTTAAGGTGCACCAGGAGCAGCTTAATTACTGACGTTAAAGGTTTGACTGTAGATGGGCCAGGTACTGGCTGGTCCCTGCAGAAGTTTCTCTGGAGAGAGGACACCAGAGGATGCCAGGTTACCGTCGACCTCTGAGATGTAAGTATCGGAGAAATGAGAATGTGAAGTGGTGAGGCAGCAAGTTGAGAGGGGGGAAAGGGAAGGTGAAATGGAAGTTTTCTTCTAATTTAGTAAAAATCATCTCTGTGTGTCATTCTTATTTGCGTATTATCTTTTAATTAGCCATGACTGACTCACTCACCACTTCCACCTGAAAGGAACGATATGTTTTGAAGTATGTGGTTTATAATCTCAGTAGGCCAGCATTTCTTCTCCTCCTCCTCCTCCTCCCCTTCCAGTGTCCCCTAAAATGCATTCTCTTACTGCTTTTAACCTTCAAGCCTCTTTCCTTCTGTTCTCTCTGTTACTACTCTTGCATTATTAATGGGACCATAGCAATCCAGCCAGAACACTGACATTACTAATTACTACTTGTAGCAGAGGAGTGAGGAGCAAGATAGAAACTGGGTCAGGAAATGTTGTCGTCATAAAATGAGAGCATCAGAACTGGAGAGCAGAACTCCTTGTACGAGCAGGTTTGCGTTGGAAACAGCCTCCTTCACCTGGTAGCATACCTGCGCACGTTCACCATGTGTGTCCTCCTTGCTTATTTGCGGCATGTAAGTGGGAAGACTGGCTCGCACACGCAGAAAGGTTAAGAGACCTGTACCTTCCAGGAGCAGAGGAATGGAGGGATGTGTTACGTTCTACCTGGTAGCACTTCAAGCATCACAAAATTCATGTGTTCTGCATTGCTGGCACTGTAGGAGGAAGCCCCTTCCCTTGTTGGTGTCAAAGGCTGAGGAAGCATCAGTGGCTGTGTTTATTTTTGCATTCAGTGAGAGCCTGTCACGCTCCTTGCGTTCAGATTGTCCTTGGTAGTACCAAGGGCATCCTAGAGCAGCAAACAGCTCTCCATGCTCCAAGTAAGAGAATATGGCTGCTATGAAATCAGAACGAGAACATTATTTTGATGCAGCAATTAACCTGTGAATAGTGGGCTGCTGTAAGCATAAGGAATTGCCTGCCTATCCTGCTTCTGCTTAATGGAGCTGTGCCTCTTCACTCAGTTGGGCTGAGCATCGGCTTGGGAGTCTGGCATCCCTTGGAGGCCTTGCGTGAGCAGTTGTGCTGTCGCGTTAGCTTGCTCCTTGAGAGAGGGGCAAGTGTGAAAAGGGAGGCATCACTTACTGCAAAATGTATTGGCTCTGACAGTAACTGGCAGCGAAAGTAATCTCTTTAAACGCATGCTGTCATTGCTCTTCGCAATAATTAATAGCTAAAATACAGAGGTAAGTAATGAAACACTAATATAAAATCGATTAGTATGGGCTGACAAAAGACTAAAGTCCCTCTCCCAAAAAGAAAGATGCTTTAAAAGAAAAAAGACAAACTGAAGCCTCATCTCTCCCAGAGTCACTACACAGTCTCCCCACTCACAAGCTGGGAGGCTCATATAAATTTGCTTGCTAGTGATGAGGGCACACAAGGGTGTCTCTTGGTGAGATGGCTGGCTCAGGGTGGCAAACTCCTTAGGCTCATGGAGACGGGGAAGGGACGGGACTGTGCATTTCTTCTGTGTTGCTGCTCAGTACACGTGACTGCCTGCGCATGCATCAGCTGGGTGACGCTGCTTTTGGATGAATCTGGGGAAGCATCAAAGCAATTTGTGCTCAGTCCCTGCAAGGCGGTTGTGCATCCAGATAAACTAGTAGTGTGCTTCATTTATATTCTCGACAAAGCCAGGAGGCTGGCACATGAGTGGCATGACTCCCTTGCAAGTCAGACGGTAGCTTGCACAGAGCGAGCTGGATTTTTAGGCTGGGCAGACTTGACAATATGCCCTTTCAAAGATTATCCTTTAAACTGTCCTAGTCACATACCGCCTTTGGCACCTGCCTGAGCCTTTTGTAAGGATGAACAGCATTTAAGAGAGGCTGGCTACTCTAATCTCTTCCCCATGGGCTGAAAAATCTATCCTGCTGTAGCTAGCCAACTTTATTTCTCTAACTGATCATAGTGAGTGTAGGGCTCTTAAATCCTGGTTCATATTTTATCCGTGGTCTTGGTGGAGCTATCTGTTACCTTGAAGTAAGCCCAAAGCAGAGCCTTGCTAGTGCAGCTTAGGGCATTTGAGGGAGAGCAGACATTCCTGTTAAAGTGGGAGCTGATGATAGGCAGTAATTTCTACCACGTATTTAATAAAGCCGCTGTGGAGCAAGAGAGGTCTAGAGTTTATGACCTCAGTATTCTTTTTTTTTTTTTTTTTAAAAGGCAAATACTGATTTGCCATTAAAACTGAGGATTGTCAGTAAGGCAAATGCTTTCTTGGTCCAAAATTTCATGTGCACGTATTTAATTAAAAGGCGACAGGGTTAATGAAGCTTTGAGTGCATAAGGCCTCATTCCCTGAATTTAATTTTCTTTAATTGCTCTAGAGAGGGAAATTCCCGGCTGTGGCTGTCCCCTAACATGTGAATTAAGGAACTGGAAAGGGACAATTTGAATTGTCTCATTCAGTGCCAGCTTCTTCCTCTTCTACTGACTTTTCATCTCTTTGGTTGAAAGAGGGTTAGATTAAAAATGCTTTCTTAGGTCAGTGTTTTAGCTTTGCAGTGGAATTGGCAAAGCTGTGAGCTCCTGACACCTTCGACACTGGGAACGAGGTGAAAACCAGGGAGTGTTTGTGCAGATCGTGTCACTCATCCCTAATGTATTACAGAAAAGCAAGAGCAAATACAGTTTTTATTCTTTTCCCACCCCAATACCTGCTGTCACACTCTGCATCAGTGGGGTTGGGTTGACTGAATTGCCTGCTACAACCCAAACCAAACCAGCCTCCATTAGTGTGAAGTTTAAATAAAAAAACAGAGGGGTTTTTGGGTGGATGGGTGGATTTTTTTGCTTGTTTACAGGGATGTTTAAATAGTGGTTTCAGTGCCTAAGACCTCTGTGAGAATCAAGGTCTTTTTGTGGTCCTGTTTTGTGTTAACTGTTGTGCAAGCTCATAGTCCAAGCTCTGCAAAGCTCTGTAAAAGGATGAAAACCTAAAATGCAGCAGATCCATGTACCAGTGAACTGATCAGTGACGGAAACAGCCGACTATGTTTCCGACTTCATTATAATAAAAACTTACAACCCTTGCTTAATGTCGCCGTATGTGGCACGCTCTGTCTCTATTTGTGACAGATGCTGTCAAATATTCCAAGGCTACTCTATGTTTTTATGTGTCCTCATGGGCTTGTTAGCAGCTGTAGCCTTGGCTAGGTGGTTTAATAGAAAAGAAAGCTTCCAGCAGCAACAGAAGACATCAGGGGTTAATTTAGATGCGCATCTAACACTGGAACAATGGGAGCAACAGGCGTTTCAAGATTTTGCCACAGGTTTGGCTCTGTTTGGAGGTCTTAGCTGCCCAAAATCCAGGGGCAAGTATGTAGTAGCATCCCCTTGATCTGGTGGAGACTTGCTGTAACCGGCCAGCACGTGGTACGGATAAATCGGCAGCCCCTTTGTGATGAGGTGTTTCAGAGCTGTCGGGCTTTCCCAGTCAGAAGCTGGTAAGCTGTGGGGTGTAAGACTGGGGTACATTTTGAGGGCTGGGGGGATTGTTTTGGATGAGCTGTACTTTGCTCTCAGGAAGGTACCCTGCCTCCTCCCGCTGCTGTGGGAAGAACCACCGTGCCGGTACCCCCGTGCTGGCTGCAGAGCCAGAGGTGTGCGAGGGTGGGTTTGGCACCCAGCACCCTGGTGATAGCATTGGGAGAGGCGGCACGGAGAGAGGTGCCCTCCACGTGTGAGCTCTAACCCGCGTTAATGGGCTGTATCCGCTGAATCTCTGCCTGAACGTACGAATCTGTAAAGCCATTGGGGTTAAAAAAAATTAATTCCTTTCTGGCATTCTTTAATTCTTCCTTATTTCCAGTCAGCCTGTTCAGCTGGAGTTGGCACAAATACCTCTCTCAAGCTTGCACTTCTGGCCTGAAGAAAACCACCTTCTGTGCTACTACATAGCACCTCTCCTGCGCCGTGATGGTTGAAGCGGCCTCTGCTCTGTTGAGTAATGCCAGGTCGTCGGGCCGGGGGCCAGGAGGTCCGGGGCCTGGCCGGTGTGCGGCTGCTCCTCCTGCCATGGGCTCGGGGAGCAGAGGTGATGCTTAAGTGGTCTCCGTGCTGCTACCAGTGTAAACGGAGCAGATGTTTCCCCGAGTCGGGGGAGCATTAATGGAATGCGTCGGCCCCGGGTGATGTAAAACATCGCTGCGCGTTTTGGGGATGAGGTCAGCGGTACTGAAAGCTGATGGGAGTTTTAATGTCGAGTCTGCCTCTCCAAGCCGAGGGGTCAACCGAGAAAGCCGCGGCTAATGGAAGCGCAAGTGCACTTGTCATAAATCAGTGCCAAAATACTGAACAGGCATAGCTGCTGCTGGATCCCGCAGCCAGCGGCGGTTCTGTAACCACCCATTACCTATTCGGTGCCTTTCCTCGCCGGGTGCTTGTAGTGTTAGTGTTTGACTTCAGAAGGCACAAATAGAGGCCAAAAACGGAGGATTTGGGGAAAGCTTTACCTCTGTGTGCTGGGAAAGCAGTGTGTACTCCTCCACCTTCCCCCCCCCAGTGTTTGTGGGGTCCTGTGGCTACTGCATCCCACCCGTTCGGGGAATAGCAGGAGAGCAGCTGGGATCTTGATTTAAACAAGTTGTCACTCTGGTAAAAGGAGATGGATCGTGTTTCTGCTGCGCGGTTGCTGGGAAGTCCCGAGGCATCCAGGAAGGCGTCGAGGGGCAGGAGGCAAAGCAGGCTTGGCACTACTTAGAGATCATACGGCTTTTTTAAAAACAAACACGTCTTGTAAAGAGCAGCGTTTTTCTAGGCAATGAAAAGTCAGTTTGCCCTCCAGAACAACCAACGTATTTCCCATAAAGCTGGACACTGTAACGTGCCATTTGCCAACCAGATAAGATGGTTGTATTTGTTCAGTGATTTATCCTCTGTGAAGCTAATCTGAAAGAATGCTTTATTGCTCTATTTATTTTTTCAAAAGAAGCTTCTTTGACCTCATTTTTTTGTGTTGGGAAGCGTGCATCCCTGTAGCTAAATCTCAAAGCCTGGTCAAAATTGGGGTCTATCTTCAGGGTTGCTACTTGAAACACAATCTCTGTGGGCTATTAGTGGCAGAGGTGCCATTCAGAAGCTGAGAGGTGAGCATCTCTCCCCCAGGGCCTTTTCTGTATTGAAAAGCCTCACCGCGATATCCAGCCTCGTACAAAACAACAAAGCTGGTCTACAGCTGGAAGGTGAGGTTTGGGGGTTTTTTTTCTCCTTTCTGCGTCCTCTTTAAAGGGCAGAGGTTGCTCTGGCATGTGAAACGACGGTGCTACCTCCTACTTGCAAGCAGACATTAGGCTTAATAAAATAAATAAATCTCAGAGCCAGATGATCCCCCCAAGTGGGGTGAGAGAAGAGTATCAGTGGTGTTATTGCATTACCTCCATCTTAAAGTATCAGTGGTGTTATTGCATTACCTCCATCTTAAAGTTTGTGTATGCAATTATCCGTGTAAGTAAAACCCGAAAGTGCCTCCTTATGGCACGTTCTCCCCAAACAAGGGAAAGGATTGCAGCTATTGGAGTGGCCTGCAAAGAGAGGGATGGATCTTTCAGGTAGCTGGAAGCTGTGCCAGTTTGTGTTTTTTGCTGGTAGCCTACTACTATATTTAGTTTCTCTTGGCCTCCCAGAATGAAGGCATTGAACCTCTCTAGATATGGAGATAGGCACAACACCAGCCAGCTCTGAAGAACAGTTTGCCAGCTTCTCGGTTACTGTTTTCAGCCTTGGTCGTCGCCGTTCCCGTGTCCAGGGTAGAGGATAGTTAGATGAGGTTATGCAAACAGGAGTTGTTTTTGTAGCTGTTCTGTCTGTGTGTAAAAGCTGGGGTATTGGTTAAGAAAAGCCTCCTCTTGGAATATATTGTTTTCCTGTGGCTTTAACCCTTTGTGGTGTATTTTGGGTGTGCAGAGCAAAGAACAGGCGGTTTGCAGGAGTCATGAGGTAGCTTTTCCAGTTTTGTACCACAAACAAGCACACAGATACTTTCAGAGGCAACTTTTGTTTTACTCTTGAGATCCCTGTCTTGAATAATTCTGATCTACTCCTGTAATTAAATGAAGTATTTTTTTCCTCCTGGAACTTTATTCTGGTTGCAGCTGTTGTGCAAGCTATAGATTTCTAGATTTGTGTCAGAAAACCATGACTTCAGACCACTGGGATTTTTGTGGGTGGGTGAAAGTGATAACAGATTAATGAGTTTTACTTAGCATCTCCATCTGCCAGACTAAACCATGTTCTGCATAGGAGACTTAACGCAGCTGTTTTGAGCTGGTCCTCTAAAAGCAAAGCACCCTTTACCTAGTCGAAGCTGACCCCTGATCTAAAAAAACAAGTGTTGCTCTTTTGAAAGATGGTGCTTTATATAGAACTATGTTTACTTTCCTTTTCTTGCTGCAAGCACTGTGATGAACTCAAAGTGTGCAAAAGAGAAACAGCAATGATCGTATGGAGAAATGCAGGTGATCCCCTAAGGACCACATACAAGCCCCAGGTTCTGACCAAACATGTGGATCAGGTTCTCTGTCTGAAATTTGAACTCCTGGGTATTGCTGTGACACTTGCAATTGCCTTCCTTACACTTTACCTCCGTAAGTAGATAAATTAAAACGTGTAGTATAAAATCAGTTATCTCGGTCCCAATGTGGGCGACTCGCACGAGAGGAAAATGACTGGCAAGCGATAGCTGTGCAGGGCCGTATGTGTAAAAGCGTACGCGCTTTCTCAAATTGCGCTTGGCTCAAATCTCTGCCGCTGCGAGGGGCAGCCTCGTAGTCCAGCTGTGAGCAGAGCCAGGGTGAGGAATGAGATGACCCAATCGGGCAAAAGCTGCTGCGCATTAGCTGTAGCTGTTAGCTTTTCTGTTCCCTCCTGCGAGCTCTGCACGTTAAATGGGAACGAAGTAGCTCCTGAATGAGAGACATGTTATCCTTCGCCTCCATCCCTTTATATGTAGCAAGTTGCTATGGCTAAGACACGGATCAATTATTGTTATTTTGAAATCAAGGATTATTCTTTAGCTTTTTTTAATAGCAATGGGTATCTGTCATTTCCGGTGTCCAGAAAATGTCCTCAGAAGCGAGTGCTGATGCTAGTGTGCATGTTGTGTGTGTGCCTGCACATACACACTCCCCTGCTGTTCCTGTGCGCCCTTTCCCTAATTTTTTCATTGCTTGCGAGGCTGGATAAACAGCCCTGACCCTGAGGAGCCCAAAGGAGCTGGGGAGTTGGAGGGTGTGGGGGGGAAGGCTGGCTTGGCTGATTTGTCCATGTAAAACCAGAAGGTATTTACTGAAAGCATTGGGTGGACTGCTCCTGTATGTAATCTGTTGTGCAACTCATTGGCACAGCTGTACCAAAACAGACTGAGGTCCTCTGACTTGTCTCCCACATGGACTCATTACAAGTACTTGTCAGGAAGATGCAAAATTCCCGTGATCTGTTTGCATGTGTTACTCCAGATTGCTTTCTGCTCGGCGTGCCTCTCTATGTGGAGTATCAGTGGGCCTTCTCGCTGCTTTCTATGGGCTTGATGACAGATGCTATCCTAAAAATTTGGACTGGATAGTTCCTCTGAAGTACCTCATATTGCTATGGAGAAGTGAAAGTGAGCAATGCAATTACCAGGAACACTGCTGTAGTGCTTGGACTTGCATGCTGAGGCATGTAGAGTTGGCGAAAGATTGTATTTTCTTTATATTGTGGCGTTAGTGACACCAAGTGTTTTGTTCTGATTCTTAGTCAAGAATGACAGGAAGCTAGAAGACTCTTAGAAAAAGTTTAAAAGTATTCTCTGCAGTCTAGAAATCCTGCCTTACGGTGATGTTAAAAGCTAACTCTTTAGGGAGAAATGTTATTAGATCATTTGCCGAGTCTGTACAGGTACACCTTCAGAGATGAATGTAACATCTTAAATGTAGGAGGTAAAGTCTAAAAGGTAAAACTGGTTGAAAACGTGTGCTTTGAGTCAGCCTGGAGCTTTTGGATCAGGTTGGCTAGCTTGATTGAGAAGGAGGAAGGGAGATTTTAGACTTAGTTGTAAATGGATTTTTTTGATGTAGGGAATAGATGCTTTTATAGGACTCCCTATTTTAATGGTCACTTTTGGCTTCATTCTGGGTTGAAGTCTATTGCTTTAACATCATTACAATCTGTAGCCCCACCATTTCCAGCTGTGATTCAGCTAGATATTCCAGGCTAAGCCAAGCTAGGTGTGAATAGATGTGGCTGGCTGACAGCCAAGAAGCCAAAGAACTGCAAGAAGCAGTAGCCTGGATTCAGTAGGTAATGCTCTCCCGGGGGTTGTGTGCTCTGTTAATTACCACTGCCGGGGAGAGAGAACCTTGGAACATGTGTGATTCGAAGGCCACGGGACAGACTCGAAGAAAAATTTAGAGAGCCATTAGATGAAGTACCAGCGATGGTGCAGAAAGTCCCTGGTCCACAGAGAGCAGCGTGCAGGAGCAACATGCCTGCACTGTCTGTAGGGTCAGGTCTAGGTGGACTTCTAGTGTAAGATACCATGCTGGGTCGTGCTAATTTTACTGGTGGAGAAAATGAATGCCATCTTGATATTCACTTCTGAGTGAAAAGGGCTGTAGGTAATCGCTGCATCTAAAACTCTGCTTTTGTCCTGAACTCTGTGTGGCCAGATGGCCAAGACGGCCAACAGCATCCTGGCCTGTATCAGCACTAGTGTGGCCAGCAGGAGCAGGGCAGGGATCGTGCCCCTGGACTCGGCACTGGTGAGGCCGCACCTCGAATCCCATGTTCAGTTTTGGGCCCCTCACTACAAGAAGGACGTTGAGGTGCTGGAGCGTGTCCAGAGAAGGGCAACGAAGCTGGTGAGGGGTCTGGAGCACAAATCTGATGAGGAACAGCTGACAGGAACTGGAGGAGACTGAGAGGAGGGAGACCTTATCGCTCTCTACAACTACCTGAAAGGGGGTTGTGGCGACGTGGGTGTTGGTCTCTTCTCAGAGTAACTAGTGATAGAATGAGAGGGAAATGGCCTCAAGTTGCACCAGGGGAGGTTTAGACTGGATATTAGGAAAGATTTCTTTACTGAGGGAGTGGTCAAACATTGGCACAGGCTGCCCAGGAAGGTGGTGGAATCACCGTCACTGCAGGTGTTCAAAAAATGTGTAGACGTGGCACTTGGGGACATGGTTTGCTGGGCATCGTGGTGCTGGGTTGACAGTTGGACTTGATGGTCTTTTCCAACCTTAATGATCTATGATTCTGCAAAACAGCCTTCATTTAGGCAGGGTGGTTGTTGAACGGCTGCTGTTCTAGGCCGAGGGTAGTCATTTCAGTACGTATATACTGAGAGAAAAGGCTGTGCTATAATCTAGGGTTCCTCAACTTCTCCAGCTACTGAACTCATGCACGTGGATGTGGGCATGCGGGAAGGTCCTGCCCTGGGCTCTGCGCATTTCTGTTTGTGAGTCTCCACTTAGCATTGAATACAGATGATTATGCATGTATTCAGAAAAGGCTAATCTGGAAAGAAACTGTTTGCAGCACTCTACCTCCCGCTTCATATTTTAAGACTCTTTATTCTCTCATAGTAATTTTCCCAGTGGATAAGTGCAGGTCACAAAGGCATCCACATCAGTAAAATACAGCAAGATGTTACTGTCATCTCCTGAAACACTTCAGCACTCCACCCCATTGCTTATCAACCCACACTTCAGTAATCCTAATAGCTATGTCGTAGCACGATTAACAGAAAATACAGCCAAGTATTTATGGTTCCCTTCAAGGTATGTATTAATCCAAAAATGTGAAGTGGGGTAGATGCATTATGAAGAGAGCTTGGAAGCCTTGCTGACGTGGGCTGAGAAGGGATTCTGCCAGGCTGGGTAAGCTGCTGCTGCCGGCTTGGGGAAGAGGCATGGGGCAGCTGATGCCGCTGCCGTGTTAGGGTGCAGGGGGATGCAGGGGCTGGGCAGCCTCTGTGTGTAGCATCGCCCGGGTGGGGACGGGGAGAGGAGCAGCTGCAGCTCACAAAGGGAAAAGGGGGGGACAAGGACCAGTGTCTGTTGCCCTCGGTGCTATAGCAGCATCATACAGTAACTCAGTACTGAGAGGAAGGAGAAGACACGTAAAGGTAAAGTAGAGGAGCAGCTTGAGGCTGGAAGAAGCAGAAGAGCTATACAGCAAGGTGGCATCTAGTAAGTGCCTGGGCCAGCAGTATTGGTTGGAAGGGGATAGTTTTAGTCATGGTGAAGACTCGGGGGTTTTTTGCCCATAGGGCTGTGCAGGTTTCTGGAGATCGGGGAGTGACACGAGACGACTAAGAAGGTACAGCTTCCTTCCCCAGAGGAAGCTAGTCCCAAAGTGTTCGGGTGCCACACTCCAGTCTAGCTAATGATGAAGGTAGTCTCCTAGTTTTAAAATCCCTATGCTCATAAAAAGGTCTAAACAGAGATTTTAATAGCAGCATGTCAACACACGTGAACTGTGCACTCGGGGGCTGCTGTGGAGGAAGAGCTAGTGAGGAGCGTGGTGATGTTGCAGTTCGGCTGAAGTCGGGCGGAGACCAGTCTCCAAAGGGGAGAGCTGGAAAAAGAGGAGACTCTGTGGCTGTAGCCCTAAACTCTTGGAGGTATCTGTCATGTCCTTAGCGTACCATAGTCAAAGAATGCTTTGTGCCTGGCAAGGCCCTGGTAATCGTTAATGCTTATAAATATTGTCCCTTCTCTACCGAAGGGGAGGGGGGGCAGGAGGAGAAGCAGGATTCCTTGTAGTTTGTGTGGTTTTGGGGAGTGTGGTTTATTCTGGATCAGCTGCAGAGCTGTGACACCAGAGGGAGCAAGTGAGCCTCAAATAGTTGCATTCAACAAAAACCAGCCGCAAATAATCGCAGCCTTTGCAAGAGGTAAATTAAAACCATCTCCAGCTTGGGAAACATGCACAGCTCAGCATCTTTCCTCCATAAATATTTTCCTGCTGTTGAATCGTTGTAACCCCTTCAGAGCCCAGCAGCTGTGCTCTTCCCCGCTAGCAGCGAGCCGCCTCCTCACCGTGTGCTCCCTGCCTGTCTGCTGGGCAGAGATTTTGACCTGTCAATAACTGAGCTTTGTGTCTCTGGACCTTACTGGCCTGGAGAAGTCAAGAAAAAGTTGGTACGAAACCAGTCTTGCCCTCCTGCATGGCACTGGGCAGCCTGACATCCCTATGGAGCTCCAGTTAGTACTGGAGCAGTAGATTTAGTAAATCCCTTAGCACCCCTCAAGCATTTCTATAGCTAAAGCAACACTTCAGCTTTGGAAAAGGTTGGTCTCGCTGTCTTCTGTCACCTCCCTTAACCATGGGGATTGTCCAGTCTTTGCACATGCATCAGGAGCAGTCACGTAGCTGGAAGTGGACTCAGTCCCAGCCAGATGATGTTCTTTTCCACCCTATTTCAATGGCATTGCATCCTTTTCGATGAGGCGTACGTGGGACTTTGCTCCAAGGAAGCTGAGAGCAAGCTGCCATAAGAGGGCTCCAGAGCCCTGTTCTTCAGTACGCTCCTTTGTGGAGCGATCTTCCCTTTTTCTTTACCAGCATGTCCCAGCTGCCTTGGCAAAACCCCTTTATACCTACTTACACCTAAATTTTTTTTTCTTGTATTGCTCGGAGTGGTTATGAACCCGGTCTCTTCATTTTAACCGGTATAGTTGTACTTATTACAAAAACGCCTTGTACTAATAAGCCTTATTTCTTTGTCTGAATAGAAAAATTTAACTTGGTAAGACTCCTTCCCTTCTCCTGTTGCAACAAAATCCCCGTAGCAGGAGCTGTGTCAGTACAGCTGCAGGGAGAGGAGGCCTGAGACCACTTTGAGAGGCGCCGTTCATCTGTATGCAGCATGCCGCGTGCCCGTCTGGTAATGAACACAGTGAGGCTCGGGGATGGGGTTTGGGGCAGGGGAGGGAGTTGTGTTGCCATGACAATACAAATTGCAATGGATGACTCTTCAGATAAAAGCATCATGTTTTTCAAAGGAGGAAAAAAAGTGGTGTAAGCGGTTGAAATATGGTGTGAATTCGAGCTTCACGTAGATGTGGCTTGCTGGGAAGATATGGGGCTGGAGGTGTTAATTCTGGAAATGCTCTTCCCCTTGGGGTGTTGAGGGAGGATTAAGGAGATCATGCAGGAGCCAGGCATCCTATGAGTAAGCGTCCAGCAAGTTTTCCATGCAAATATTTGGACGTGCAGTAATGAGTTCCAGTAATAGCTGAGTGCTGACTCGCACCATGGGAGATACTGGGAGAGCAGCGGCCATGCGCTGGTAGCATGCTTACCAGTGAAGGTACAGCTGCCAGTCTGGTAGGTCAGGCGCGGTGCAGATGGCCAACTATTTATATCTGTGTTGTGCCTAGAGCAGATTCCTCCATGTTACCACTGTCTGGGGGAAAGTAAATGTCCCCTGGAAGCCAGAAGTGGTAAGGATGTATTTCCAGGGAAGATAGTGAAGTCCAATAGACCTCGTCCTGCTCTAGGGGCTTTTTAGGGATCTCCTTGTTGATTGTGTTTAGGTGGAACATTTTAATCCTGCTGTGAATCTGTGTTAGAGACCAGTTTTGTTTCCAAGCGTGTCCAGACTAAGATCTGTTTCTACTTTGATCAGGCACCTAGCTGTAAGCTTGTCCCTTTTTAACATAAAGTCCACAGTAAAACAGTTTTTTTAACTGTTCTCCCGAAATTGTTCACAAGAAGAAACTAAACTTATCCAGTTGCTTGTAATTCAAGATGTGTGATTGCAGTGATGTCACAGCCTGTTGTGTCTTGTTAAGCACAAATAGAAATTCCAAGGAAGGATGGGATAATTAGAAGCAATCCAGTGATTCTTGTGACTGTATAAAAATAACAAGACTTTTTAAGGATGAGTTATTTTTAGCAGCCTCATGTCAAAAAAGCTTTATGAGGTTTTGTGTCTGAAAACAGTAAAATGAGGTATTGTACCTGCACTTTTTTCTTTCTTTTTTTTTTTTCTTCCTCTGCGTGTGCTAAGGATCTTGCTTCATGAAATAAATTGACTTTGGAAATTGTTGGCATAGCGAACACAGCCTGCTGGCTTGCTTACAAGGGGACATCAGCACCAGGTTTAGGAGGGGGATCCAGAAACACTTAGTAGGTAGTGAGGATCTGATTTAAGAAGAATATGGTTCAAACAATACACCCAAAGAAACCTTGCAGCCTGAAGCTGTCTGATGTCTATCTGATCTGTATTTAACTTTGGTGTTTTATTGTGTCTCGGGCAGGGTAACTTTTTTTCTGTTCACCTGTCCTGTAATGAGACTCTCCTGTAAGACAGGGTGTTTTTCAGGCTTGTTCTGAAAAACTGCTCTTCCAAGGGGGGAGGTTCCAAAAAGTGAAGCTTTTGTGGGTTTTCTGTTACAATATACCCTCTTTGCACTCCTGGAAAGTCAGGTAGCAGTGTTTATATATTTAAGAAATGGGGTGAAGGGTTGAGGGCCTCAATAGCTGTTTGCTCTGGCTGCCAGGCAGCATCCAACCCACCACACCAAACCATTTCAGAGATGCTCAGTTGTAGTGCGTGTGTGTATGTTACCAAAGGTTAAGCTTATGCACCTGAACAAGGCTAAATGAAATTCAAAATAAACTGAAGGTGCACTTGGACGACCTGCTGGTGGGACTTAGGCTGGAGAGCAATTGGTGGTGTTTGGCACCCGCACAGAGCGAAGCAGCTTGTCTTAAGGTCTGGTGTGGGACAGAGTAATATCTCTTTCGGTATAAAGGGGAAGGACACAGATCCTTTAGTGTTGTCTGGCTCCCTTCTTGCTGAAAGTCTTCTGGTTTGAGAGGCTGGTGCTGGGGAGGGGGATGCACCAGTCATGCATGTGGGAACCACAGTAGGGAAGAAACTTGGAGACATTGCGAGTACAAAGCGGTGATTGTTCGACTGTCTCTAAAATGCCTTTTTAACATAAAGCTCCAACTATGTAGTTCTCTCAGGAATAGGAACCTTCCCCCAAAAAACTACAACAGATGATGTCTTCGGATCCTAACGTGCCCTACGAGCATTACACTGACTTCTCTCCCCAAATGCCATTGTGCAGACATCGTCCCCCTTAAGACTTGACAAGCTGAAGCTCAGGTTCATTTTGGCTTCTGGAGTCATAATCAGCTTTGTGGTTTCCACCCAATACTGCTGCATTGTTTTATGTGATTCTGAAAGTGAAACTAGGGCCAGACAAAAATGAAATAGTCCTGTCAGCTTTTGTTGTTGATGCATCTGAAATGCAAGGTATGTAGCACTGATGGCAACCGGCGAGCGGTTCTGAGTGTGGGGCCATTTGGCCTTTATCTTTTTGTGAGTGGGTTTAAGTATGGCTGTGTTGAATGGTGTAAAGATAAGAGAATCCTTTTTCATTTAAGGAAAAAAAAAAAAGACACAAAAGCAAAGTTACTGTTCCTGAACAAAATCGCTTCTGACTGCTCTCTTATTTTTTGACTGAGCGTGTCTGCAGCTAAGCTCAGGAATTAGGAATAGTATCTGATGGAAGAAACCTAAGGGTCTGTTAAGCAAACATAACCATGCCCTAACTAAAAGGCCAAATGCATTCCTGATTTCGATGGAATTCTCAGCTTGTTTTCCAGTGGATGCATAACTCAAGTTGCGTGGAAAGGAGCATATTACGTCACCTGGTAAAACGGTGCATCGTGCGTCTGAAGCGCCCTTGTGGAGACTTCCTGGACCACGCACCAGGGCAGAGCTCCCCAAACGCTGCCCGACTCTGCCTGTTTGCTGTCCTCTTTTTTTTTTTTTTTGTTTCCCTCCCCTTTTGTCTTCCTTTAAAACGAGACGTCTGTGCTCCTCCGCAGTCTGGTGTCGTCGCCCATGTGCATCCCTGACGGAAGCAGGAGAAAAGCCTTTTAATCCTTACGGGGGGATGGCAGTGGCCTCTGGTGTTTCCGGAGTTTTAAGGAAGTCGCTGAAGTTCCTCCTCGTTGACTCCCCTCCAGAAATGTGACAGATGGGTCTTTTCCTTTTATAGCCAATAATGCTGGTTTCCCTTTGCAATAAAATCCCGGGTCAGAAGTGGAAGCGAGAAGTCAGGCAGGGGGAAGGGGCTGGTCTTACCAGCTCCAAATGGGTGGGGATGTGATTTGCGACATAGCAAATTCTAGGCTAAACTAAACCAAGTTACAACATCTACCTGGAGGTGCTGGATTTATTTGCTTGAGGGGTGCCTTGGGTTTCCAGTCTGGTTGCTTAAGACAGCAATTAGGAATTGTGACTCTCCTTTAATTTCATGGGGAGAAGTTTATCTGGTCCAAATCCAGGATGGTGTTCAGGTAGTCTGATTTAAGTTTGGATAACTGAATCTAGATAAGCAGAGGAGGACAATAGCCACTTCTTTTTGACAATCCCCTTCAGTCCTTCATGCCAAGCGAAATGTCTTGGCCTCTTATATATGTCTCGGAATAGTTTTCTTCCTGGACCCTAAAGAACCATTTTCTACAGCAGTTAATGTGGTCTTTCCGCCTGACACTTGGCACTGGCTTCACTCATTAGCTGAGAACAGGTAATGTCCCTCTGGGTGGTAATTGCTGGTGGTGTTGGTAAGCTAAAAGCCAGCACTGTCTGCCAGTAATGTCTTTTACAAATCATCTGTGGCTGCAAATGATTCAATAAATTTGAACCTTAAAAGTATTTTTCTAATATAGTGAATCTCCTGTTTCTTGCTACAGAGTGCTTCATATCCCGTTCCACAACGTTCTTGCCAATGGCGTGTTTGGAAATCAGTTAAACCGCTCGATTTTTAAGTGGTACAGCTTGTGCCTCTTCCCTGCAAAACCTGTTGGCCACCACTTAGTTTCGATTCTTATTCAGCACTTTGAGCTCTGAAATCAGGAGGGGGGAAGAAAAAGGAGTAGCAGGCTAGGAGAATCTGTTGTGATGTTCCCAGCATTGTCCATGAGCCTTTCTGCTTCCAGTAGCTGCTGACCTAAACAAAATGGTTCATTTACAGGCTCCCCTGCTCTTTCTTATGGCAGGCAGCTGAAAGACCATTCTTAGCCTGGTCCAACTGGTTATTTCCCTATTTGCAACTTTGAACAAATGAGTTGGATGTTCAAAGTGAGCGGTGGATGTGGGCTCATGCAGTCATCTCAGTACATTATGGATCTGGTGGTTAATTCCAGCCACCCCTTGCTGGACCACTGCTTCCAGTTGTGGGTGTACGGCCATGGCTTCTCTTTTGGAGAAAGGTATTTTGAAGATCTCTGTTCCTTGGTGGTTGACTATAAGAAGGGCAGCAGGTTTTGCTGACATGGAAAACCACTTCCCCAGGGTTACTAACTGGTCAGTAGGAACTAAACGCTTCCGCACATGTTGGGGAAGCAGTTTGGAAATGGTTTTCAGTAGCATCCGCATATTCTTCAACTTTGTTTTAATCATGGTGTGTTTGTGATCACACTTTTTCTTTTCCTTCCTCTTGTCTTTACAATAGGAGGTCCTGGGAAGATGAGAACAGGATCTGTAAGCTGCTCTGAGGCTGGGGAAATGGCTGAAACCAGCCCTTTTTCTAAATACTTCACTAGTGCTGCCAAAATTGTTGATTTAATCTTTCAGTATCCCACACTCTGCATTTTTGTCTGTGGTTCGTACCCCTCTGAGGGTATCATACTTAATCCTTTCAGAGGAACTGTAAGTACAAGCATAACTTAATAATCTACCCTTTTGATAAGGTAACCCCCAAAGCACCAGTCTTGATCCTTACCTACATTCAGCCATACCAAAGCACTCCGTACTTGCAGTTCTTTCTATTTTTTCTTACTCTGTGGGTGTGGAAGGAGGGAGATGGTCTGCGTGCAGTAAAGGTGACCAGCAGGCCCCTGTCTTGCAACAGGAGCCGAATTCTTCAGTAGCCTGGGGTGGTGGGATGGCTTTCCTGCTCCTGAACCACCCAGGATTCTCCAGTCAAAACTGAATTGACGTCAGCGATACAAGGTAAAATATCCCGGTTTGGTTTGCTGTTGTGGTTGGGTCGTGGCAGAAATGACTGTTGCTACTTGGGAATGAGCGCGGCGTCTCAGACGGGTCCCTGGAGATGAGATGGCTTGTGCCTTTTTTGTTTTGTTTTGTGTTTTGTGGTTTGTTTTTTTTTTACAGAAAGCAGGCTTGCAACATCTCTGGTTTGTAGACAAGTCATGCCATGCAAATAGTTGAACAGTGTGCTTAATGAAACTTGTGTGCCCTGCCGAAGCAGGGACAGAAGAGGGGAACCGGTGTTTCTGATCAGTGGTTGTAAGCGTAACAAAGGGAACTGCTCGCTTTGGGATTTCACAACACCGAGGGTTGCAGCGCACTCTTCCACTCTCGCTTCTTGTCGCGATGGGCCGTCTTCTGCGCAGCGCTGGGACCTCACAGATGTTTCGGGGTCCAAGGCGTTGTTTTCGGTCTCATTTTCCCTGCCTCTGGCCCAGTCTCACATGATTGTGCGGAAGTGAGCCTGTCTTGCTGGATTACCAGCTTTTGTTTCAGAGCTGGTGTGGGGGGAGAGGCTCCCCTTGGAATTGCTAACTCGGTTTAGCTTCAATGTCCGCAGATCTGAGATGGTTTTCCTCTTAAAGTGTTTCCAAGCCCCAAGTTTTTCTGTGACTATTTAAAAATAAGAAGTTAATTGAAAGGGATTATATGACTTAAACAAAAATTAAATTACAGATTAAACAACTCTTCTAATTAAAAGACAAATGTGGCCGGAGTTACCCCTGTTCGGCAGGATATCACAGCACCGCTGTCACTAACGTGCCCGTCCTCCCTCAGGAGTTAAGGCAGCTGATCGGCTTTCGTCAGGATTAGACTGGCCTGGGGGTAAGCAGGCACTCTGCACGATGTCCTCGGATCGCTGTAGCCCCTCTGCCATGCTCCTTGCCGGGGCTGGCAGGTTTGCAGGGTGTGCACTGGCCGTTCCTCTGTTATTACAAAGCCTCAAGCCAGGTCCTGCCTGCAAAATAACCCTCTTCGCTCACACGGTGCTGGCACAGTGACCTGCAGGGACGTGACAGCGTACACCCAGCAAGGACTGAAGCTGGTGTTTTCCGCCCCTGCAAGGTGTGCTTTGGGTAAGAAACACTTTTTTGATAGCTGCAGCCTGTGCCTGATGGTTTTGGACATGACTTGTGTCACTGCATCTTCTTCCCAGCGTCCCTCGGCTCCCTGCAGCGCTGGGGAGGCACGCTGCATCTACCAAAGCTGCGGGGCCAAACAGCCTTAGCAGGGCTTGAAAAACCATCCCCAAATTGCAGTTTTGAGGCTTCTTTGTCACCTCAGCAGCAAACAGAAACCCAGGCCCAGCTCATATTAGGCTGGTGGGTGCTTTAGGTACGAGAGGGAATGGAAACATCATCGGGGGCTGCAAAAGAGGAATCGGTGAGTTGCCGTCACATCTATTTGCCTGATTAGTTTTCAGTACTTTGCTTCATTGTGGTGGTGGTGATGATGATTATCATTATTATTATTTTTTACTCATTATTATTTTGAACAGGTGTCTGAATCACTTCTGTGGTGTGGGAGGAAATCCAGTGCATTTCTGAACTGGAGTTCAGGTGTAAACTCTTCCATCATGCTGCACTTCTCGGTGATTTTGGCTTTTTGAAATCTTGTGCAGCGCTCTTTCTCACCAGGATGTTTCAGGAGGTTGCTGGTATGGGCCATCGGCTTTGGTTTTATCACTAGCTTATTTGAGCACAGCAAATGAGCTGCAGGTGACTCGCTGTCATGTTGGTGAATTTGGAAGGAGGAGGTTAGCGGTTCAGAGGGCCGTTTTCAGCTTATCTGCCATAAATACTATAGTTACGAGTCTGGCTGCTGTGGTTCTCGTGCTGTGCAGCTCGGTTCAGGGGCTGCAAAGAGGTCCTCTTACTGTCCCCACAGAGAGCAGCAGGTAAGATGTAACTCTGTACCAAATAACAATAATAAATCATCTGAACTTCTGAGGTTTCAGGGAGGCCAGGAATCATTGCTTTCATTTGCTTTCATTTTTCTGTATCCTTGCTAGTTCCCCAATATTTTTTTATTTATTTTTTGGTTTATTATAGCCAGTTTAAAACTGGGAGCACCTTGCTTTGGGGTTTTCCCCTTGTTTGGGTTTATTTCTCTGGCAAAGCAAGCTGTACTTGCCCGGTTTCTGAGGGTGTTTTTGTACCGAGACAAAAGCTGTTTGCTGGCATAGCTGCTCTGCTCAGACAGTTCACCTTTTCTCATCCCTTGCTGGTGTTATAACCTGGAGTGTAAACCTCTGCTGTAGGTAGAGAGTACGGTTAAAAAAGCTCTAAATTGGAACAAGGTGTGTTAATGCTGCTAAATTGCAATACGGTAATTTTGATGGTAGCGACTCATTAAAAGTGGTTGTAGGTGTGTTGCATAAACCTGGGTCTCCACGCAACTGTTGATGGAGGAGAGGACATCTATAACAGAGTTCCTTCTGTGATCCTTTCATAGTACAATAAAATCTGGGAGACAGCAGGGGGAGAGAGAACCACAAGAAAAACAAGACAGATCTGGAGGAGGCTTTCTCCAGTTCCTGCCACCAAGAGCCCTGGGCAGGGATCGGTGTCTGGGGTGGGGTGACCGGGGGGGATTTGCTTATCATGTGGTCGTGTAAGAGAAGTTTCAAAATTGACTTCAGTAATTGTTCTTCCTCGCAGTCTTACAATGCATCGTTAGCAGATACCTCTGCAAATAAGATACCTTGCTTTTGTTACACCTTAACCTTCTTGATATTCTTGGGTGCAGCCCCTTGAGTAACCTTCCAGAGTTATCCTTTAAAAATCAGATTGCTTGTCTTGAAATCTAAATCCATTCCTCTCCTAAGGTCTCTATTGTTCCATAGTTGCTGCCGCTGTTGTCTAAGCCTGCTAGATTTCATCAGTTAAAGTTCCAGCTATTGGAAGCAGCATCCTTTTTTTGTGTGAGATTGTGCGTGGGATTAAATGGATAACCTCTTAGGTCTCCTGCTGAATGGGGTAAGGCAATCGGCATTGAGGGGAAAGGCAAGAGGGTCAGCTGCTGAGTGCTTTGAACTAGTCTGCTAGTATTTAATTATTTACCTTGGCTGGGAAGGCATATAGCTATTACCTGCAATCAGTCCAAAAGATCTAAAAACTGTGGTTAACAACTACAGATATGATTCCAGTAGCATGTCCTGAATTTCTCTTAAACTTTCTGCCCTGGGAAGGAGCAGTGTGACCTCAGCTATGCTGATTTAGACAACATCTTCAGTGTGAAGTCATAGACTATATTTAACCTGGCTTTATAAAGTGACCAAGCGGTGGTTTCCTCTGCCTGCACTTCAGGCTGGCTCAGGTTGGTGGGTGACCACCTCTGGGTAGGTCACACAGCCACCCTGGCCGTGCCCAAATTTCCCGGTGTGCTGAGTTGGAGAGATGCTGTGTGCGATATCAGTCTGCTCAGGGCAGGAGACTTGCCTCTGAAAACTGGTATTTTTTGGGGGGGAAGCTTATCCTTTTGAGAAACGCTTGTTTCTCAGCTTAGGGGAAGGGATCCTGGTGCGATGAATGTGTGATGCAAATACACCAGTGCTCATTAACGCAGCCGACCTGCTGCCTGCAACTTTTGATATATTCCTCACGCCTCTGGAGATTGAGAGGAAGTAGCTTTGAAACAAAAATACTTATTTCAAAACAACCCAAATAATGAAAAAAAAACCAAAAACTTTCAAGTTCTGTACGAGTTCAAATTAAATCATGATCCTTTTGGTGAAAGAGCCGTTTCTCTTGCTCCAATTGCACTGTGGTACCTGAGATCAGCGAACAATTTCTTGTGCTAGTGTCGTTTCCACCTCTGACCAGCCGTAGGGTGATATCGATGCTGAGCAGCAGTTCTTGTGTGAAGCTGCAGATATTTTTGCTCTTTAGGTCTCTAACCGCTGCACCCAAACCATCAGTTGATGTGGCCTTTTAAACTCAAGCTCTGGGCAGGGGAAGAGCTTACTTTGGTTTGGTATATGTGTGTCAGGAACTTATGAATTACAGGTATGAGATAGTCCTACTCACTTAGGCCAGTGTGGGGTGGGAGTTACCATGTGTTTCTGGTTCTCAGATTCTAACACAGATGACCCAAACCTCTGGGGAAACCAGCCTGCCGGCACGTTTCTGGAAGGAAAAGAGCATCTCCGGTCTCTTAAAGATGGGGAGGGAGTACAATATGCTCAGTTTAACCGAACATGCAAAACGAGAGGCATTGGTTGGGGTCGTTGGTTTTTGTAATGGGGTTTAATGTATGGCCATAAAAGCTTTAACCAACCCTCCTGGTGGGTGTGGATATAAATGTGTATTTTCCTTATCCACCTTCTAAATCTCCATCACTCGCAGGTTAGATGTCCCCCGGGGCACAGCCTTGCTCGGGGACCCAGCACAGCTCCCGGGGGGAGCAGCAAACCCACCCAGCACTGATGTCTTCCCAGCTCCTCGCCCGTCCTGTGCGTTTGGGGTTGGTACCCGTTGCCTGCGGTGATGCCGGTGGCTCCAGGACCGGAGAGCTGCCGCAGCCGGTCGTGCCGGAAGGACCGTTCTCTGTACTGTGCGGTTGGGGTCCCACCTCCCTGTGCTGGGTGTTGGTACAGCTCTAAAGAGGGGGTGTCTCACCAAAATGGATTGGCTTGGACTGGATTATAGCCTCTTTATCCCAGCTTAATGTATAGGAAATCCCAGAAACACCCCTGAAGGAGTTTGCTCATGAGAGCTTATCCATGCTTAAAGGTTGCATTCATTTAGCTACTTCTGCATCCATTTTTAGTTAAGGTCAGTGCAGCTTTATGGACAGTGGAGACTTTGTGGGGAGGAAGGCTGTGTGGTTCTTTGTTTTCCCATTAATTCGTCTGGTTGGGAGTTGCAGCCCTTTAATTAAACGAGCGCAGTATAGACTGACCCTGAGGTGCTATTCTAAGACTATTGCATTCACATCTGCTTTTGGGTAAAACTTGGCCTGTTTGAGGTTAGCCTGCACTATTGTGTGTCTAAAAGCAGGAAGAAGCAGAGAATCAATCACCAGGGCTCCGTCCCAGCGAGCATCGAAGGGATACACGGTATGTTTTACCTTCCTCTTGCTCCTCGCGGGGAGCGCAGCCGCCAACGTCCCCATGTGCGCAGTCGGCAGAGAGCGCTGGAGCGTGCAGCTCGCCCTTCCTGGGGGACGCAGGGAGCCGCACGGCGCAGCGGCGAAAGGATTTAATTAACCAGCATATGGGGAGCTAAGGCGAGTGCTGGACTCCGCTCAGAGCCACCACTGCGAGCTGGAGGGCGGTGATGACAGCCTAGTCCGTTGCCTGTTGTTGTTTAAGCTGAGCTTTCCCCCTTCTCCCTTTTGCTCAATCAGTAAATGGCTTCGTGTAAACTCCTACAGAAGAAGCGGGCATGCAGGAATGCCGTGGGCAGTCGGTCGGTGATCTGTGGGTATCATCTGATGTTTTTGTCCATGTGGCATTCGTCTGGGTTGAAACCAGGAAAGCTGGTGCATCTACGTTGCCGACAGTGCGTACGTCAGCCTGACTGTAGCCAAAAGGACATGGAGACTGGCATGGAGAAGTTGATTATTTGGGGTTTTCCCCACCCTGATGTGTGGGCTGGACTTCGGAGAGTTATTTTTAGTAGATGGCGGAGGTGGAAAAAAGTTTAGGCTGTGTTTTAAAACTGTAGCATGCATTGCAAATACCAGTAGAAGTGCTGAGGAAGCTGGTAGGTTCCTGTAAAACACTCCCTTCTACCTCCATCAGGTGGTGGGACAATTAACAAGGCCGTTTAAGGATTGTGATGCCTGTGCTAAGAGCAAACTGGCCGCCCTTAGCCAGGCTGGCCCTGAGCACAGAAAGCTGCGTATCCGCACTGCTGACCCTGGGAACAAAGGATCCTCCTGAACCCAAACATGTTTGTGTTAATCCCGGCTGCATCCTGGCGGCCAGCAAGAGGAAACGGAGCCACTACCTCTAACAGATGTACAGTGAGGAGATTACAGTGTGCGATTAAACACCCTCTCCATCACATCCTCCTCTCCGCTGTCCCAGCCCGGCGCATTAATGGACTGTCCCAGGCTGCCTGCCAAGCTCGGGCAGATGTAACAGGCAGCACAGACTTAATCTCCTGCATCCGTGCCTGGTTTGGAGCCGTTTGCTAATGCCAAGACTTCTGCAAACACGCTGCCCCTCGCACTGACAGCGTGAGCTGCGTCAGCTGTACCTGCCTGCGAGGAGGAGTGGGCTGGGGAAAGGCAGGAGAAACACATGGAATTCACACCACCCAGAAATGACAGCTGAAAAGCTGTTAACCAAAACGTGCTTTCCCATATCAGCTGCTCCTGCGTGAGTAGGTCAGGGTTTGCTAATGGACAAGGTGCCGAAGAAGTTGGGCAGGGTTTTTATTTTGGTGGACTGACTTGCTTTTTGGCTGCTGCACTTGGAGTAGAAGATTTTGGGGCTGGGAAGGACTCGTTCCCTCTTTGTGTGGGTTTAGGCGCTGCCTTATATTGTGGCAGCCAGTCTTGGTGCCAAGTGCTGCTCTTACAATAGAAATAATCTAGGCTGGTTGCAAAAAATCAGCCATCCTACTGTCTGTTTAGGTTAATTAACATGGTAATGGAAGAGTATGTTTCTTTATCAAACAAAAAGCTGTTTCTAAAATAAAAGAATTCCCTGTGGAAATTGTAGAGATCAGAATTGTCATCACACGAGATGTGCAAAACCCAGCCAAGCGAGTTGAATTTGAATAAGAGTAAAAAAATTTTTAAACATCTTTTTTTTTTTTTTTCTCGGGCTAGGGCTGTGACCTCAGTTATGGCGCTGGAGCAGTTGCCGTTGAACCGTGGGCTTTCTCCCTGCTTTTGTGCAAAGGGGTCCAACATGGGCTCCTGTAACTGCTGACGATATGCCATTGTCTCGGGTAGAACACAGGGAGAAGTCGCATCGAGTTCTACTAATGGCACGTGTATTGTCCATCTTGCCTTTGTTCCGGAGAGGACGTGGCTTGGTCAGAAGCAGCACCAGGTGACACTCGGCATTCGGAAGCCGTGGGGACATCTTCTTCATGGGGCACATTGGACCAGGCAGGCGGAGCTGCCCGTGGGTTTGCAGCCCCCCGTGGCCAACACGTCTTGGGAGGGATCCCAGAAATGGGCACAACTGCGACGGCTCTCGCCATGCAGCGGTCACAGCAGCGTGGAGAACCGGATACCTCCTATCTCATGCCACCTCAGTGTGTTTGGGAATCTGCATTGCCATGCCTCTTCCCTTTCTCCTCGCCTGCACAGGAATCCCTTTTCCTGGGTGTAGGAGACAACTGTTTGGCAAATACCTTCAGCTGAAGGGAGAGCATCGTTTTTAAGTAGCTGCAGCGTGCGGAGCCAGGATGGTGGCAGTAAGAAAAGGAAAAGGGAATGACTTGGTACGAAAGTGTAAGTGGCACCATCTGCTTCAGAAGGGCATCGTTTCTAATTCGGCAGTTGAAGGAGGCTCCTGGAGTTAAGTAATTGGGAATAGTAGGCTCCTGGCTGGCAAGTGTGCCAACCCTTCTGGCAAAAAGCTGTTAAATCTTTGTTGCTGGCATGTGAAAGTGGTTCTGTGTGGCAGGACTCCAAAGACTGTGTTTAACCCTTGATATATGTTAAAAAAAAAAAAAAAAACAACACACAAAAAAAAACCCTACAGCACTTTTGATCTTGGAATGGCATGTGGCGGGGTGTTGAGAATGAAAGGGGAAGGTGGGTCCTCATCGAGGTATGTGTATGGCTCCAAGTCTGATCTTCCCGTGCCGATAACAGCCAGACCTGGCCTGCCCACAAATGTGCACAAAATGGTGCCTGTTTTAGCGGCTGTAGCAGGAAAACACAGGGTATGACGGGTTCATAAGGATCAATAGAACCAAGGCATTTACAGCCCCTTAAAACTAGTGCCTGCCAAAGGGTGGCTTTGCAAGGTGAGGGATGACAAAATCCTCTGCTGAGCTTTTGAGATGGTTGCACGCTTGGCTCTCCTCTCAGTACAGCCTCTACCCTGCAGCCTGCAAACGCGTCCGGCTTACCAGCCAGGACGAGGAGCCTTTAATTCTCCAGATGAAAGCACAAGCTGTTACGCATCTCCCAGCAAGCACAAATACAAACAAGTCACCATTTTGCACCCACTCTGAGGGGTGGTTTCCTTGGAAGCTTTGGTCTTCATCCTGTTTGTCTGATTTGCGATCAAAAGAGCGTTGCTGCCTACGTGTGTCTTTAAGTAGTTACTTCTATCGTATCTCGTATAAACCTCCAACTTCCTCGTTAAGATAAAATGAAGGTAATGCAGTCAGAAAAGATCTGTCTCTGCAGTCGTTGTCTTTTGCTAATAGTGCAACCAGAGCTGGGCAAAGCTCTTTTGGGACCTTCTTTGGTCTGGAGGGGAAGAGGATGCTTCACAACCGTTGGTTTTCTTGCCTGGGGGGAAAGTTGGATTTAAAAGCCTGAGACCCGGCTATCCTGAAGATGAAACAGTTGGATTGTGAAACGTGTACTTTTTCCAAGTTTGATTTGGATGTTTTTTAATCTCCCTCAAATTAAAGGAAAATCTCTTGTTTGACCCAAAACAAAATTATGTTTTCTTTGGCTAGCCAACCAAAAAAATCAACTCTATCCTCAGTGTTAGTCCAAGTTCCCTTGCCAATAGTGCCTCCACAGCTTTCCTGCTCCATGCAGCTTTACCAGTCCCGGATTAGAGCCTCTTTGCTAAAGAGTTTACAAGAACAGGAGAGTTCAGTCACTTGCTCTAAGTTTAGTTCAGCTATTCTGGTTAAATTCATAAATATTTGTTCATATTCCACTGATGCACTATGGATGTTTGTCCACATCCTGCCTTTTTAATCTGTTTACTCATATAAACTGCTTTTAACTTTATTTTGTGAGGTTTTACAAAGCATAGTATGGATTTGCTTGTATGCATGGTGGAGCAGAGTTTTTGATGCAGCTGCAAGGCTTCCATCGCCTGCTGAACTGGAAGCCCTTTGTGAAGAATGAATCCTTCATGAAGGTGAAGGATTTTGGTCAGGAAACAGATGAACTTGATATCCTTTAGCACCCTGTTTTCATCTCTGTAGTCTCCTTAGGGCAGTAACCACTGAACCTGGTAGCTGTTTTCTGAGTTTTGGGTAAATTAGGATTTACGGACTCATTTCGTACTGGGGTTATTGTACCTTGGAAACCCCTTGGCTCCCGCTACTGACAGGCTCGTTCTTGGTGGAGGACAGACCTGCAGACCTCTATACCATACTGCCAACCCCATCCTCAGTTGGTGGGGGAAAAGATGGGAATATTTCCAATTCCTAATGCTGTTAGTGGCATGCTGGATCTTCTCTTTCTTTAACACTTGTTATCCTCCTCAGGAAACATGTCGGAAGTGCCAGGGGTTGTGGAAGGAGCATATGAACCTCACCTGCGAGCAGCTGGCTGAGAAGGATGACATCAAATACAGGACATCCATGTAAGTAAACTCCACAACCAGGCAAAAACAGGGGCTGGATGAACTCGTAATAGCCATAGGCCAGGCAATACACTCTGGTGTGGTGGGGGTGAGAAACCCCTCTCATCTTGTGACTAGCAGAGACCCTAAAGTTTTGCTGGGTGTCACTACCTTCCATCAGGGAGGTCCTAGGGAAGTCGAAGCTGAGGGGTCAGAAGGCACCCAGGATGGGATTTCTTTCTGTGAAAGATACTTGGCAGCAGATCCAGCTGGTAATTCAAGAATGTGAGAGAGTTGTCACCAGACCAGCCTGTTCCTCTGGCTAGCCCAGTGTCTCGCAGGCTGGCACCTGGTCCTTCTCAAAGGTGAGAAACCCCCATTAGTGGTGTTGGGGCGGGGGGAGAAAGGAGGTGTTGCACAGAGGCAAAGTAGTGCATCGAGTCAGTAAGTCGTTAGTACCCTTTGAAAATCTAGTCTGGTGATGACATGCGGTTTGCTCAGCTACTGCGCTCTGGCTTTGTGGGAGGGGATGTGTTTTCTTACAGAAGCTTGTCTCTGTTTCTAACAGGTTTGTAGGAATAATTACAGAATGGAGTCACATTTTTAAATACTTAGGTGTAAATCTTGACTATTTTCCTAAAATCTTTTGAAGTTTGATCTCTTATTGCTACAGTACATGACAAAATCATCTGCCTTTAGGAAATGAGGGAAGGGTTCATCCATGGAGCTGCATGTCTGGTGCAGTAAAATGGGACTTGCCCATGTTGCCCAATCCTTTCCCCTCTGATTTAGTCTGTCTGGCATGAGGAGAAGCTGGAAAGCTCCACCACTGGGAGGCTGAATGACTGTTGCTTGCTCATTCCACAGTCCTTAATTCAGAACAAAATCTTTGCAGATTTGATATGACTTTTTTCTCTGCTACTTCTTTCCCTGTAGGAAAGAGAGGCGAGAGGGAGGAGGAGTGCATTGTCATGTCCCTAATAAGGAAAAAAAAATCCGTTTCAAAACCTTTAGCAGGAACGTGGCTGTGGATAGATGAGTCTTACTGCCTGATACAATAAAAGCTTCCTTTTGAAGCCCTGCGTAAGGAAAGGGAAGCACAGCTGGAGTTCAGGCCAAACTTCCTGCCTTGCTCAAAGTTTAAAAAAAAAAAAAAAAAATCTGCATCAGCAGCATCCTGTTGAGCAGTGGAGGGAAGCAGCAGCTGCAGCTCTGAGGAAAGTCGGTCTTGAGTTCTATTTTTGTCTCTATTCTTAGTGTATCTCCAAAAGCCTAGGTGCAGGTCATGCCAGGTATAACTGCGTGGGAGCTTTGGGTAGCTGCAAGGCAGCTGAAATTCCCACCTCGCCGTTCCCGTTCCCTGCTCCTCCGGTTGTGCTGACGGAGTGGTTTGTGGGGCTGTGCTGTAGCCTGGTTTGCTGCTGTGATCCTCTTCAAAAATGCCTCCCTGTCATCTCCCAAACATATGTTGACTTTGCAGGTCTACTAAAGTAGTTGGGTGGAGATGCCTGGCTAAGGAAGATTATTCCCTGCTGTCAGGTCAGCACAGCCAGAGAACTGTGCTTCCCTCAATGAAAACACAGTCTCTTTACTCTTCTGTCATCAGATTTCACTTCTAGGTTGCGAATTAAATTGTAACGTGATCTCCAGCGGTCAGAAAATTGGCCCTTAGGATGACAACTTAGGAATATAAGTCTTTTAATTAAATGACTGAGGCTTTCCTCCATTTCTGTGCCAAAGTAGTGCTGCCGCGAGCGGAGCCTTTGCACTGGAGCGCGTGTTGCTGCCAGGGTGTCTCTTGAGGACAGGGACTGTGCTTTGTCCTGGATTCTCATTTCTGCTCCGTTAGAGTAAAAACCCCTCCCTCGAACCTAAAGCAGCAACCTCTGGAAAAATGTATGTAGGGAATCTTAAGAGAAGGAAGGAAAGCCCAGTCTCTGTGGGGAAAGATGTGATTATTTTTCAGTTACTGATTTAAATTTAACAGAAACCAAATAAATCTGGAGCGTAGCAGCCAGGGTTGGGGGGGGGGAAAAAAAATATATATATATATATATAGTCGTGGCAACTTTGTAGCCAGAGCAACAGGCAAACATAAAACTAGCTAGCAGATGACAGCCAAGGGTTTGCTTTTCCTGAACTTTATCTCCTGGGCTGTATTTCTCCGCAGCCAAGTCAAGCATCCACGTGCCCTTTGGCCCTTCGACTTACGGCTTAAATTCCTCCCAAGCCAGAGCCTGGCGCTGCGGAGTTTTGGCTCACATGGAAACCAGGATCGGGTCTGCAGCATGCAGCCAGTGATTGACTTTCTTTCACTTAATTTGTTCTTGGACTGTCATGGGTCGGCTCCAAGTGGAGCTGAGCCCAGACCTCCTTGGAACAGTGGTGGACCATGGGGATGGCGTAGGAGGAAAGAGGAGGGGGAGAGGTGCACTGGGAAAGGGTGGTTAAAGCATCGCTGGGATAGCGCAATAGTAATTTAACCGTAGGCTGGTGACTGCAAACATCCTTTCTCTAATTCTTTTCTCTCCTCTTGCGTTGCAGAGAAGAGAAAATGACAGCCGCACGAATTAGAAAATGCCACAAGTGTGGGACTGGCCTAATTAAATCAGAGGGTTGCAACCGCATGTCCTGCCGTTGCGGTGCTCAGATGTGCTACCTGTGCCGGGCCGCCATTAACGGGTACGACCACTTCTGCCAACACCCCCGGTCACCCGGGGCTCCCTGCCAGGACTGTGCAAAGTGCTCGCTCTGGACAGATCCCACAGTAAGTAACGAAGGACTCTTGTGAATGATTCTCACCCTGATTTCAGTTACTGTTCAACGCCAACGCGTTGGAACACGTGCCTTCCACCAGAGGAAAACGGCTGCTTTTAGACAGCGCAACTTCTCTTCCTCTCCCAAGGCAGCTAAAAAACACAGTGGAAACCTACATCAGCGCAGAGTCACATCTGACCGCGACTTGGCAGGAACTGGTGTTGCTTTAGGGAAAAACAGCTCCTGTTAGACGAGGGCTTTGCTTGGAAGCGCTCTGAGTGCCGTTCTGGGGAGCGGGGCTCGTGGAAGGAGCTGGTGGGGAGCGTGCGCTCGCACCAGGCATGGTAGCAGGCATCAGGATTACTGGGACTCGTTCCTAATTTTGCAGCTGAGATGCTGTTTGATACAGCTTTGCATCTGGAGGCAAGGGGAGTCGCGTCTTTTTGGTGCCCAGATCATCTGACTGCTGGCTCTGCGAGTCCCTTCACGGAGATGGAGCCGCTGAGAAAGCTGCCTGCAAGCCGGCAGTCCGGAGTCAACGGGGTCTGTTCTCACGGCTGTTGTCAACAGCTGCCAAGGGAGAACTGAAGCATGGACTGAGCTGTAAGGGAAGCTGTAGTAACTTAATACAGCTTGTAGCTGTGACAAGCATGGGAAAACCTAGTGCAGCATCTCTGTAAATAGAGGTCTTCAATACCAGAAATCCGGAAGGAGTGTAGGTAGGAGCAGGAGTTGGATTTCTTGATTTCAGCAAAGCAGTAGAGCAAACGTCAATGTGGATCTGCCTTCCCAGGGCTTGTCTGAGCTTTGTTTGTCCCAACACTCCTTTGTCTCGGGCTGCTGCAGCTTGCCAGACAGCTACCAGCCCCTCTTTCTCCCGGGCATGCGCACAATCCTGCGCTTGCACAGAGCCAAGGAAAAGCCACTCTAAATCCCTCCCTCCTACCTGCGGGCTCTCGGGGATCTCTCAGCGGTGTCCCAACTGGGGTCAACTTCCTAGTCCTCTGCTTGCCTGCCTTTATTGCCCGCATTAGCCTATCAATGCGAGGTGTTAAACTAAACAGACACCTCCTCCTAGGCACCCCTGTAGCGTTTCCGACACCTGGTTATGTGCTCCCTGGATTCCTGTCTCATTTCTCCTCGTTTTCCACCAGGATGTGATTCAGGGTTCAGCAGCGCTGGCGTCCTTTGTTCCTGTCAGGCTGCTGATTGTGCTGGGTGATGGCATTTGTTCAGAGCTAGAGAAAACATGAGGCCTCTCAAAAAGCTCGTACTGTACTTCAAAATAAATAAATAAATAAGCAGCACAAAGAGGACACTGTCACCAGGCCCTTTCCAGCTCTCTAATTAACCAATGTTGTGGCAAAGAAAAATTTCCCACCGTCAAAGAGCTGGCACTGCCTGCTTTTTTTTTTGATGATTGAGCACTGGTGGGCTGGGGAGGTGAAGTTGGGTGACTGTCCTCGCTGTGGTGCAAAGAATAATGTGAAACTCAACTGTTGACTTCTAAGACTGAAAAGAAGGATACCTGTGTGTGTTTTCCCCCTTCGTAAGGGGCTTAGTGACACTAACTCCCTCCCACCTGGGTGATCTGCACTCTCATATGGGACATGTAGGCAGGAGTTAACATGGTAGGTGTGAAAAGGGGGAATGAATTTTTATCTTCACGTGAGATATGAAAGAGCAAAAGGCCATTGTATCAGTAGCGTCTTGTGCTTTGTCAGGGACGATGTCCACCCAAGGGTTTACCCCATCCTGGCTCTGCTGGCTGCTGCATTGGCATCTTCGTGTGCTTTCCTCAACTCCTCTGTTTCCCCTCTTGGCTCAATTTCTTCTGTTCTGCTGAAGTCAGTAGACAGCTGATGCTGTGCATATAGGAAGAGAGTGTCTGTTGTGGGCTTGCAGATGTTTGCAGCACGCTCTGCGTGCGAGTACAGCGAAGACAAGACTGGGTCATCTCATCACCTGTGGAATTCACAGCCCACGGTTTAGGAGCTGCTGCTCCTCTCCCTGGATTAGGCTCTGCTGTGAAATGGGGAGGGTGGCACCAAAGCCTGGCTTCCAGAGGGTGACAGGATGTTTTTATTCTGACTTCTGATGCATTCGTGTACACCCTTAACTTAGAACCATCTTCACAGCAGACCAGTGGCAAGGTCACAGTACCATGGTCTTGTCCATTTGCATTTCACAGATGTAGACTTCGGCTTTCTGTCAGGCCTGCATAATTTCACACCTTGTGAAGGATCTGTTTTGGGCCCCCATTATTTACAGCAAAATTCAGGTTTCTTTAAAATCGGGAACCTTTGTTCTTTTCCACGTTTCATGTTTTCTGAGTCTGAAATGGTTCTTGAAAGTATAAGTAAACCTGTTCATTAGCTTGAGTTAAAAACAAATTAAAGACAGTCCTCTAGGAACAGCAGCATCTGTTAGCCTTTGTCTCAAACGATCTTGAGAGAGTAAAGCAGACGCTTCAAAAGTTCCCATAATAAAAGGTTAAAATCTTGTCCCTACGCTGTAATCAGACTTGAGTCTAATTTAAAAGTATTGGTGGAATATTTGCTGGCTCAGAGACAAGCTGCAGTCGGGCTGTGGTCAGCAGCTTCCAGGGTAGCAGGCAGTCATCGCTTAATCACTGCATTTCTTCTAGAGCTAATCGGTGCCCTGCACCCCTGTAGGATATGAACGCGGGCCAGGAGCTCTTGTCAGTAAGCTGCTTGGCCAAAAGTCCTCGTGTGCCTGTCCTGCAGCCCATGCTAGCGTTGGCTCAGCTGGCCGAGACGTTGCTGGCTGCAGGAGGGGCTGATGCAATATTGCCGGAGACAAAGCTCGGGATGGAGCAGAGAGAGTTGGCTCTGCAAACAGCAGGCTCTGGGACGCGGGGGCTGTGTTTTCCCTGGTTTCTAAATATCTGGAGCAAACCTGAGGCTGATGTGTGCGTTTTAGCTGGTTTGTACAAATCCTGTGATGCGACTTGACTAAGGCATTCTGATTGTTTTGGTAAACCAGGTTCTGCTCTTGTATGTAGTATTTTTAATTTAATACTCATTTTTGGACTATCAGTGGTATTGCATAGCAGCTTTTTTGGCTTTAAAGTTTAAGATGTTTTCAGTAAACTCTTAAAACACTCCCAAAAGCCCATCATTAAAGTTCAAAGCAGAAGACTAATCATTATAAGGTGTTTGCAATTATGCCTCCTTCTAGCGTTATAAACAGATGATGTTGAGCGAAGGCTGTGTAAAACTTCAAATGCATCAAGGAAATGGATGAAGTACACAGCACGGCCTCTAAGATTTGGAAGCGGGGGAAGCACCCCTGAATTTAGGGTATTGTTGGATTTTTTCATCGTGCTGTAAAACGCCGTAATCATCAGCATACAGTTAAATCTGCGGTAAACGCAGAAAGCCATCGACACGGAATGCCTGTTGCTAAAATAACTCTGCATTTCTTAAACGCTGGCGTGTGCTTCATCCCCCTCCTGGCCCCCTTTTTCCTGCAGCACTGCGGATGCCCTGTTCCAGTTACAACACAGCCTGCTTTTATCCCCTGCTTCCTGCTGCATGGAGGAACACGCCGGAGACAGCCGATGCCTGTTCTTGCTCAGGCTCTCTGCAGCTGATCTGGGAATGATTTGAAACAAAACCCCTTAGTCCTTTGGAAGCCTCCATCGTGAAAAATCATTTCAAGTTTATTAGTAACGGCTGCGGCCACACGTATGTGGAAAAAGAAAGCAGTAACAAGCCAGAAGGGGGGAGGCAGTGGTGGTGAAGGCACTTCTTAAAGACAAGGGAGGGGTTGTGCAGCCCAGAAATAGTTACCAGGTCTCCTGTTCTCCCTGTTTTTCAGGGGGTGGGCAGCCGTTTTCCCATGACACTTAATAATCAAAGACAACAAGAAATGCAGTAGATAAAACCAGAGCTTTCGAAAGCTTTGTTGATGGCACTTTTGTTCTGGGCAGAGGAGTTTTCATTTGGGGGGAGGCTGTCTCTGTGTGACTGGCGGAGCGTTTATCTCCTTTGCTGCTGTATTTTCTTGTTCCCGACGGGCTGTTTGTTTCTCCGGCAGCTCTTTCTGTCTGCGTGCAGGGCTCTGTGTGGATGCCGGACGCGGCTCCTCTGTCCCAGCATTGTTGAGCCGGGCCTCCCTGCCATGAAAAGGTGCCTTGCTTAGCAACCCAGCCCAGCTGTTTTTTTTTTTTTAACCCATCCACGGACCGAGCCATCCGTTCCTCTGTGATTGGCTCCGTGCTCACCGCATTCCCTGGATTCAATGGGAGAGGGTTGAAAGGAAAAGCCTTCTTCATCCCGAGATCCTTTTGCAGGTGGGGGATTGCAAGGGCAGGCTCTCAGACTGGCCAAGGATCAACATTTGGGTTTTGGTTTGTTGGGGTTTTTGGCTACGGCGCTGGGGTTGGCTCTTGGAAGGAGCATCGTCCTGTCGGGTTTGGGGCAAAGCTTGGTCCTGTTTTGCCACTTAAAGTCAGCTGCTATTGATAACCACGTTTGCTTTGTGCAATGTTTGCGGGTAAGAAGGGTGAATACATCTCATAGATCCTTTGCATTTTTCTCTTGGCCACCTCCCTTCTCCCGTGATGCAACGGAGCGTGGGGAAGGGCCACGCTATAGCATCGCCCTGCATTTTCTGTCCCAGGAGGGAGAGCCAAGTTACATCCTTGCTCCAAAAACACGCGGGCTGGGCAGTGCTGAGCCCCCCAGGCTTTGGCGTGTTGCTTTTTTCTTTTTTTCCTTTTTTTTTTTTGCTGTAGGCAAGGCAGCTGACAGGAAGATGACTGTTAACTTGACAAGATAAATCCCTTCAATCCACACAGCCTGTGAACAGCCTATTAAAATTATAATCTAATCCTTTATTAAGGGACTTGAACCCGCTCAGGAATACAGACAGAAGAGGCTTTTGAAATTGTGCTGCAGCCTCCACCCTATGTGACATTAAATGGTTTCTTCCCACAACAGTCAGCCATAAGTGCACTAATGAAAACTTAATTTTTGGTGTGGATTTTTTTTTTTAACCCCTCGATGAATCTGTCATCTCTCTCCAATTAACTGTGGAATCAAAAAACCCAGCTTTTGCTTCTCAAAGAATTAGCGGTGTTTTATAAAAATCATTGTTGGACATGGTGAATATTTGGAGGACTGAGACTTAGTTTTTAATTCTGACCTGTTCCAGTGCAATATGTGATAGGCAGAACTTGTGGCATCAGCTTTCCTTCATGAATATCCTAAAATTATCTTGCTGTGTACGAATCATCATTTTTTTTGTTCCAGCTGGAATGTGGATCTTTCCTAAATCCTGTAGGTGTTGAACTGTGCTGTGTATTCATCACTTGCTGAATTTAATGTCAGCTTCTTAAGTAGAAAGGTGCATAGTGTGTAGCATATTTTTGTTCTGTCTCTATTAATGGATACCAGTTTTTCAGAAATACTGATGCAAAAAATTTCTAAGCCAGAGGCTTGGTGCGTGGAATTAATACTTCTTAACCTTCCAGTGTGGGAATACACTTTTAAATCAGCAGAGAAGCAGCAAAGCTGGTAACTTCTGTTCGTGGAGATGTGATTTGTTATGCCTCTGCTGTGATTTGCAGTCGCAGAACTAGTTGGGAACTCGTCACCCCGATCCGGGTCTGTTCTTGGCAGGGTTTCTGCATCCAAGGTGTGCTGCAAGGCGCGCCCGCTCTCGAAGACCAAGAGGGATGGGGTTGAGTAGGGATCTTTGGCCGTTGCGTTTGTGGTGATGTGTTTTATGTCGTCCTTGGAGATAGACGTCATTCTGGAGACCCGGCAGATGGGGTTTGCTGTCTGCCGCAGCGCTGGGAGCTGCAGTAATTGAAGCCAGCATCACCTTGGGTGTGCGTGCAGCTGGCTCGCCACCCCGGGGGCAGATGGCTTTGTGGATCCATCATTAGTCCGGAGGTCAGCTGCAGTTTAAATTGGAGGGGGTTGAGTAGCCCTCGCTGCAGGACGATCTTATAAAGTTGTGTTGTTGATGTGTCCGATTCCCCAGGCTTCTGCAGGGCTGACTGGTATCAACGGCGGGGTTTGCAGGAGCTGCGGCCCGACGGGCGGTGGTGGCCCTGGAAGGCACTGTTTCAGAGGGTTAGTCACAGACTTAGACTACAGTAAAAGCTTTTTTTAAGCTAGAAGGGACTTCTCCATGTTTCTAGGCTTTAAGGCGAGGTTGTGAGTGAACGAGATAGGGTGATCTTCTTCAGTTGAGCTTAAAATATGTTTCTTACTTGTCATATAACTAAAAAAAAACAACCCTTCAGGAGTATCTTTTCCAGTAAGCGGCAATAAGATGAGAGAAGTGGCTGTCCCCATCTTCCAACAGCATTGCAAAAAATACTCTGGGAAGAAAAAAATAAAAAACCCAAACATGTAAATCTTGAAGCTTTGAGGCAGTCCCTTGTGAGTGCTGCTTGGGCAGCAAAGGAGCAGAGGGTGTTTGGTTGCCTGTTGTGGAGCATGCCCAGTTGTTTTCCAGCCAGGGAACGTCGCAATCTGATACTTGAGGGGTAATTAGAAGTTCTGTATAGGCTCAGAAGAGCCATTCTTTAGGAGTTTTTATGGAGATAGATAGGCTGTAATTAACAGCCTATGGAAGCAGCCCGCTTGGAGGAGGAAAAAAAAAAAATGTCCTGGCAAGTCTTAATTTTAACCATTGACTCACAGAATAATAAAAGGAGGGGAAGTACTGAGCTTGATGGCTTTCGACAGATTAAGATAACTTCAGTCTCCCAGGGAAACCTTATCTGGTGGCGGGAGGAGGGGACATCTTAGCAAGCTTCCCAGGCGTTGCTGTTAGACATGTGCAAGACCACGCGATTGGAACTGGGAAGCTGGCTAGGCTTAAAATAATTTCAATGCAGCTGCACACATGAAGCATATTTTGAATTTAGTCCCAGAGCACTCTTCAAAATAGAGGATATTTTCCCCATTAAGAGTGGTCAGGAAGAAATTTATGCGTTTTGGCAGTACTGGCATTAGGATGAATAAAACAAAGCAGACCCTTGCACATTGTGGGGTACGTGGGGTAGCTCCCGCTCCACCGCTAGCGCTTGCGGATGAACTGCCAAAGCAAACCAAATGCTCCTGTGATTGCAGGTAGACCCAGAGTGGCTGATGCCTGATGCAGGTGGTGTGTGTCATCCAGCAGCTCCTGTTCTTGGCCTTCTTCCCTAATAACTAACATCAAGAGTACAAAAACTGTCCAGGAGGCTTAGCTCTTCTCATTTGTTTTCTGAAAGTGCCAGGTAGTGTTTCATCCCAACGGACATGAAGCAGCAGTGGAGGCAACCCTGCAGGGACCGGCAGGACCTCTGTTGCCATCGCTGCACATATGGCCAGCAGAAGCATCTGCTGCCTGGCGCTGAAGGGGAGTTGTCTCTCTAGTTGTTTGGTGGGATTTTTGTTACCCTGATAGCTGTTGTATGCTGTGGTGCAGTGAAGAAACTAATTTTTCACAGCCGTTCTTGGGAGTGGACAGCTGATGCTGAAGCATGAATTGGGGTGATTCTCTGGTTTCAGGGCCTCATGTAAAGCCTGAGAGCTGCCTGGACCCTGTGTGCCGTCAGTGCCTGTGACAGTCCCTCCAGGCAAGCCTCTCCTAGCTCAGGAGTTGCACAGCCTTCTTGCAGGACTCTGTCATGCTCCCTTTATCTCATAAAAGATGGTGTAAATGCCAGCTCTGTAGATACCTGCAGCCACCTGAGGCTTCACTGCATTGTTTGGTCTCACTGCTGCTACTTTGGGTTGAGAAAACCAAAGAGGATGAGAGGCAGAAGGATGCTTTCAATTTCTGACTTGTCCTTGCGTTCTCATTGAGTAGCGGGTCCGAATATTCTTGCTATAACCTCTAGATAGACATTTAAAGAAACACATTGCGATTTATGCCCTCCTCAGAGTTACAGATAAGATCTGAATGGCCTCATCACAGCACCGTTTAGCTACTAGAGCCAGGATTTAAGTTGTGTTAATTCCAGCTGTTGGGCCAAAAACTCTAGAAGTGCCAGCATAACGTAAATATTTAATAGACTATTGCCATTTAAAAGATTAACAGCTCTTCAGATGGGCAGAGCTGGGCTGCAGTTCTCTGGTTTCCATCAAGTCCATGAATTTTAGCACTGATCTCCCTGGAAAGCTGATCTAAGCTTCTTAGTCATACTCCGTGGAGTAGGCTTGGCTCTGTGCAAGTTGCTTGTGCTGCAGTGCCTCGTCACAGCCTCGCTGTTGATTAACCTAGGTCAACCCCAAACGAGGACAATTCAGACAAATTTACCTTTTTATTCCCGTGCAAATGCACTGAAAAGAAAAGCAGCATTGAGAGAACAGAACGTTGCTGCAGCAGGAATTGGCCCACTGACTCTTAATACTCCTGTGATTTCTAGGAAGACGATGAGAAGATAATCCAGGAGATTCAGAAAGAGGCTGAAGAGGAGCAAAGGAAGAAAAATGGAGGTAAGTCACAGTCTTTACCTGTGCTTTGAGATCACACTGAGGACAACAGCAGAGCACAGGGTTCCCAGCTACTGTCAAGTCTCTGGATCTTCATTGGATTTTTCCCATGGCCTGGCTGTTTGCAGGTTTCTCTGCGCATTGCTGTGCTGCACCAAGCATCACCCAAATCTTGCTCCAGAGAGGACTGCAAGCCATCACCCTGTTCCTCCTGGGAACCGGTCTAGCTTTAGCTTTAAAGTGCTGTTGCCTGCAGACTTTAGCTGGGACCGTGGGGAGGCACAAGGCTTGCGTCCAGCTCTCGCTTGGCGCTGGGTGTTGTGCATGCACAGACCTGTCTCCTCTCCACTTGGCAAAGTAGCTGAAGGGCAGCGTAACCTCTGTGCTCTGTGGTGGGGGGCACAGGGGGCTGCCCCACATCACTGCAAGAGGAGGTGTTCTCCCTTTGTGGTGTGGTACTGGTGAAAGGAGCCAGGCTGGAAAGCTACTGCTGTGCTCCATGGTGCTGGAGCATGGAGGGGCGAGCAGTGATGCTGTGGAGAGCGTGCTCAGGGGACACGCTGGGGATAGAAGATGCCTGTTGCAAATGTAAAACCACAGACCAAGCTGGGTGAGTTTTCGTTTGTGGGATGACTGGTTCTTTCTCTCCTCCCTCCGCAGAAAACAGCTTCAAGCGGATCGGCCCACCTGCGGAAAAGCCCATGGAGAAAATCCAGAGAATTGAAGTCATCCCCAGACCTGTTCCTCAGAACCTCCATCAACCCCGAATGCCCCCTTACCCCTTCGTGCACCCTCCCTTCCCGCTCCCTCCTGTCCGTCCCATGTACAATAACATCCCCCTCAACATCGGCCCTATCCCTGCCCCCTACGTCCCCCCGTTACCCAACATGAGGGTGAACTACGATTTTCCCCAGATCAACGTTCAGCTGGAGCACAACTTGCCTATGCACTTTGGCCCTCAGCCTCGGCACCGGTTCTAACCTGGTTCAAACAGCACTTGGCGCAGGGTCACTGCAGGGCAAAGCCACGCCAGTAATGTCACCCCCCTTCCTGCTCCAGCCCTTCTCGGTTTAGCCAGCTGCAGGGGGACCCGCTCTGACTCGCGCGGACCTGCGCTGCACCCCGCTCTAGAGCTTCTCTGAACCTTTGCAATCAAACATTTCAACCTGTTCTGCGACAGGGCTTGGTGCTGCATTTCCAGCGGGTCTCTCCCTGTGTTGGGCATCCAGTTACTTTGACTTGACAAAGCCGGTTGAGGCAGCTGTTGGGAGGGAAAGTGAGACTTTGTGGAGCGCAGGGATGCAGCCCTTCCTCGGGGGCTTTCCAAAAATCCTACCTTCCTGCTAGCCAGAGCAGCTGCCACACAGCCAAATGATTCCTGGGGGAAGGGAGGAGAGATTTGGCATCTGAGCAAGACCTTCAGAAGCAAGACAACAGGAGTTGGCTGCCCTAGCCTTCTGCCTGCAGAGAGGCGCGAGGCTGGGGTTCCCGTGTTCTCCGGCGTCCCTGCAACCTGCTAGCACCTCCCAGCAGAAATAAGTCATTCAAAACCAAGTCATTCTAGAGTTTTTAGCATTTCTGGCTCTGCAAATGGAGTGAGGGGATGCAGCAGCCGTCTTGTTGCTGAGATCTCAGTAGGAAGCCCAGAGCCATGTTCTGTCTTGGACTTTACCAAGTAGCAGAAGACTCAGGCATCCTAATATTTGAACTCAGCTTGCCCCCTTTGAAGGGCTCAGGTCTTTTTTCCCCCAGAGGTCAGTGCCTCTCAGCTTCCAAAACGCGGCCTTTGCTTTGCTGTTCTCATCCGGCATCCCAAATCTTCCCCTGCTTCTGGCAGCCGTCCTCAAACAGCCGGTAGAAGCATGCGGAGCCTAAGCTGTGCCCTTTGTTGCCAAAACTACTTGGGCAAATAAGCGGTTAGATGTGTAGACAGTGGTGTGCGACATGTGCTGTGCCAGAAGAATTGGGAGCTACCCCTTTATTGTGCGTGCGGGCAGCGGTGAGCCGGGACCACCCTCAGCTGAGCCCCTGCGACCGAAGGGGCAGCTGTAGCCTTGCGCACTTAGGAATTTCTGGAGATTTTCGGCTCGATTGGCTTTGGAGAAGCGTGTTAAAAGGCAAACGTGAGTATTGCTGAGCTTAGGAAGTGAGGGTTTAGGAAAAGCAAAACTTCCTTGTGAGCAGCAGAGGGTGTAGTTGCTGGGGTGCCGGAGGAGCGTTGGCACAACGCCCTTTCCCCACAGCCCTTGGCTGTGCTGTCTGGTACAAGCCCCCTTTAGAAAAGAAAATGGTTGGAGCGGGGAAAAAACCCTCCTCCCAGAGACGCTGGGCGAGCTTTTAGTAGCCCGGTTGTGCTGTCGTTCCCCAAGTGGTTTGGTCTGGGCCGCATCCTGCTCCGTCCTGCTGGCAACCCGCCGGGTGCGTTATTTGCCCCAGAATTTGAGTATCTAGGTGTCTTTTTGATTTTTATTTGTTTTTCAGGTAAAACTCCCTGCCTCTGCCTCACAGCTTCTGCCAAACCCTTGCTCGCAGCTCGCCGTTACCGCTCTCGGCACAGCATCTCCTCGGGCGTGCAGCGAGGGATGGGCGCGGGGCTCTCGGTGGGATGTTCCCGGAGAGAGGGAACCTCCACCATGGCCCAGGACAGCATCTGGGGATCGTTGTCCCCAGGAGGGGCTCCCAGAAGGGACTGCCACTTTTTTTTGGAGCTGAATCAGCAATTTCTCCGCTCTTGGGCGTTGCCTGTGAGTTGAATGTACCCTGCGGAGTGCTCGGTTCCAGCTCCTCGGTGCCGTGGTCTCTCTAGCATTAAGAACCATGTTCCCTTGCTGCTATTATTTGCCTTTTTTTTTTTTCTTTTAATTTAATTCTGGAAGTAATCTGGGAGCTGCAGGAGCTTATCCTGTGCTGCTCGGCTGGGTTTTAGCCAGGTTTAAATTCTACCTTGCACGGAGTGATTCCTGCAGTAGCCAGGAGTGGGGTGTCCCGATGGATTTGGGAAGGTGACGAGAAGATGGATCCAAGTCAGAATAAGTGGCTTCCCCGGACAGAAAGGGAATCCTGGGGTTTTAATAGCCAAGATCTTGGGGGCTATTAAAAAAGCCCAGGCTTTCTAAAGCATGTGCCTTTCTCCGGAGGGGTGGTCACGGTTGTCCCCCGGCACCTGCCCGTGCAAAGGGGAGGCAGGCTGTGGAGGTGGGCCGGGCAGCCGGGGCACAGGCGGCGAAGGAAACGCGGTGTGTCGCAGCGCTACGTGGCTGGGAGCGCTGGCGCAAAGCGAGGGTCTAGTCCCGTCCTCTGGTGTGTGGCTAGAGATGGACGGGCGGCAAGAGCTGAGCCTTGGCCCCGGGGAAGAGCAGAGGTGGAGCAAGAGGGATGGAGAAGTGTCGGGCAGAGGTGGCAAGGAGAGGTTGGTCGCCGTGGTCTGTCCTCGCCGTTAGGATGTGAGGGACTTCTGCTGCCGTGGCACAGCGGTCATGGTGCCGGAGCAGCCGGTAGATGTAGGGAGAGAGAGGACCGTGGTCCCCGTGTCCCCTGCCAAGCCACGAGCTTATACATGTCTGAGAGAAATCGGTGCTTGGTCCGGGACGCGGAGGTGAACCGTGCCCAGCAGCCCCGAGCGCTGGGCTTAGCCCTTCGCCCAGCCCTGCGGCGACGCTGGGCTCCCGGTGCTGCTTCTCTCCCCGAGGAAACACCCATTTAACCACAAATTACTCCGCAGCCAAAGCGTGCGGCTGCTCCTCCCCTCTAACCTGAGAGACCTCGAGTTGTGGTTTCTGATAGCACTTGGAGCTGTGTTGATTTATTAAAAAAAAGAAGCGGGGGGGGAACGTTAACTGTACAACCACCAGAGCCATCCGTCATCTGGTCTCTAACTCCTGCACCCCGTTTTCCCTCCTGCCCCGCAGTCCCTGAAACCTTTTTCCTTTCAAAGGTGACAGGGAGGCTGCTGTGCCCAGGCTGATCCCGTAACAGGTACTTCTTATGGTTAATTGCAGTGTCCTATTTTACTTGCCTTAAAGGTGGAGAGAGAAACTTAGTATTTGCACTTAGCAAAACGTTATATTAAAAGAAAGAAACCCTGTAAAGATGTGCATGTTCTGCAACTTTGTATAACGATAGCTGAAAAGAAATAGGTGGTTTATTAAAAAAAAAAAAACACAACCTCAAAAAATATTTTTCTTTACCTTCTGGTAGTAAACTGTTCTAATAGTCTGTGTGTAAAAAGTTCCTGTATTATACTGTAATTTGAATTTTTGTAAATAAATTTGTGCACTCTGGCTTTTACCTCTGTGCTTTCGTTACAGCTGAAACACTGTCCTTCCATCCCGACTGCGCCGGCTCGACGCTGGGGCTAATGACAGGCAGCAGCAGGCAGCAGGGCCGAGCAGGCAGGGCTGCTTTGCCAGATCTCAGCCTGCGTGGTTGAAAACTCTGCAAGTTGCAAGGCAAAACCCATTTGACCCTCCTGGAAAAGCTTAATACGTTCCACATGCTCCTGAGGAAAAACTGGATGGGATAGAAAATGGTTTCCAGTCGCTCCTTTAAATGGAAACCAGGATGCGTGCGTCGCGGGGGGGACCTTCCCCCCTTGCTGGAGCGATGGTAAATACAGAATCCGGCCTTAAAAGCAAAAGGAAAGCGGGAAGAACATCCTTCCTTCGGCCCTTGCTGCCGTGCTTAAACCCACGTTTGAAGGTGAGGGTCCCTCCTGGCACTGCCCTCCTGCCCCCCCCGGGATGTGCGTCTGGGGGCAGCTGGGCAGCCCCCCCGTCCCAAACCTTGCTTTTACCAAACCAGCTTTAGATTTTAAGGGCCAGGCAGGAGCCCGTCGGTGAGCCGCAGGGGCCGAGCCGGGCTGGCCGCTTCGGGCACGGCTGATGGCGTGGGCAGCGGCCTCTCCGTAAGGATGTGCTGCACCCCGTCTTCGTAGCCGAAACTGAGGTTGGCCCCAGTATCAAACCCGAGTGGGGCGGCTGAGTTGTAGGGCTGGTTTTGGCTGTCTCAGGAGGGTGGGGGGCACAGCCCGGACACCCCCACTCCTCCCGACGGATGCTGTCGCCTGGGCTGGGCTGCCGGGGATGGGCTTCCCACCTCCGTCCCATCCTTGGGGGTTTTCGTCTTCCCCTCCTCCGGATCACCGAGGAGGAGGGGACTTACCGCTGACCCCTGCCATGCCATGTACCCAAAACCAGCGTCCCACCCCTCTGCCTTGAGACTGAATATTGGGAAAAATTTCTTTACGGAGAGTGGTCAAGCATTGGCACAGGCTGCCCAGCGCGGTGGTGGAGTCACCATCACTGCGGGCGTTCAGAAAACGTGTGGACGTGGCTTAGGGTTTAGTGGCCATGGGGGTGTTGGGTTGACAGTTGGACTTGATGGTCTTAAAGGTCTTTCCCAGCCTTTAATGATTCTGTGATTCCCTCCCGGCAGGTGCCTCCCCCTCAGGGCCATCATATGGGGGGGGATATCTGAGCGGGGGGAGAAGGGGGGCTTGGCTTTGCCCCCGGCTGGCGCATCGCCCGCCCATCTTCCAGGGTGCCCACGGGCTCGGTGGCTTAGGGCTCCTCTCAGCATCTCAAGAGGTGGCCCAGCCTCCAGCCAGCTTTGGTTTTAAGCCTGCTCGGTGGGGACGAGCCCGTCGGTCACCGTTCCCTTCCCACCGCATCATCGGAGACCTCTAGAGCTGGCGGGAGCCTTGGGAAGCTCTTCGGCCCCCGCACCCCAAAAACGTCCCATTAAACGCCGCTGCAGCCCCAGCCACAGTCACCCCGACAGACCACACGCCACCGCTCGCATCCGAATGCAGGTTTTATTTTTTATTCACCTTTCTCCAGTTGAAGCTATTTTTTTTAAGTTATACAAATGGCACTTACAAAAAAATAATAATAAAAAAAATCAAAACCAAAAAACGAACAAACCCAAAACTTAAAATTTTCGGAGTGAGATGTTTTTCAGAGTCACAACACCCGATAAGAGGAGACAGGAGAGATGTTGACCTAGTGTCACACGGAAGAAGCCGGAGCGGGAGTTACACGGGTCGAACTGCGACGGGGGACAGGGAGGAGGTGACGCGGGGAGGGGGGTGAAGGCCAGCGAGAAGTGTGTGCCAAGTCACAGGGTCACTCAGGGCTTCATCAAGACACTCGGTCCTTCGAGCGGCAGCGCGGCCCCCGGGCGGGCGCAGGCAGCCCCTGGGTGCGAGCGCGGAGCCGAGGTAGAGTCCCAGCCGGGATCCCCCGTGCCGGCGAGGGACCCCGGCCCGGCGCGGCCGCCCTGGCAAGGGATGGGTCGCTCGCTCGCTCTCCCAGCCGAGAGTTTAGCACCAAGCTCCTTCGGAGCGTTACCCCTCCGCGTGGCTTTAAGGCGGGCGAGCCCTTGCCTTGCGGCCGGCAATAGGGACCGGCCCCGTTTTGGCACCCTTGGCGTGGGCTGGGGGACCAGCGCTCCCTCCCCGCCGGGGGCTCGCGGGGGGAAAAGGCTCCTCGGTGTGTTTGCAGGGAGCAAATACTGGCCCCGGGAAGGCCCCAAAGGATAAAGTGCCTTTCAACACCCTAACGAACACATCAGCATCACCCATTACGAACAGCGTTATACTCTAATGCAGACCTAGTACAGACAACAGCTGGTAACACAGTGCCATGGAGAGCGTATATAAATAGAGACTAACAAAAATACTGTTTTGGTCTTTTTTTTCTTTTTTTTTTCTTTTTTTTTTTTTTTTTCCGGTAGGGTTGCGATGGCACCAGAGAGCCGAGCCCAGGTGCCCCGGGGGCGGCGGGACCAGGAGCCGCCCTCCTCGGGGGAGCCGACGGGAACGGGCGCTTCCTAATTCAGCATTAGTTGTTCAGCGATTTGCTTCACTGTTCCAGTATTTTATGAGAGAGAGAGAAAAAAAAAAAAAAGGTACTGAGCAAGTATCACTGTGCAAAGTTTGCTAAGGAACTCTTCTATTCTGTAAACCAAAATCTGCAGTTTATGCTTCCAGCCACTGCCCAGGAGGGGTTGCATCGGCCAGCCGGGCTCCCGCGGGGACCAAAGCCCACCGGCGCTGGGGGTGGGCTGGATGCAGCCTCCCCGCCGGCACAGGCTCGCTCTGTGTCCCCCCGCTCCATCCCCCCCCGGCACAGCACCAGGACCAGCCTCAGGGCAAGCGCCTGCCGGGCTGGACCCACCATCGGGTCTGCGATGACTCCTCCAGAGCCAGAAGCTCAAGGAGGGGCAGAGGGACAGAAGCAGCACGGGGGCTCCACGAGATGAAAGGCTGAGGCTTTCCAGACGGGATCACCCTAAAAAAATCACTTCCAGGTGCATGGCGGGGGGGTCGGCTTGCTGGCCCTGCCGCGGGGACGCGTGCCGGCACACGCCAGCCCCGTCCCCAGGGACGCCGCGATATATGAGGCCACCTCTTACGGCTCAGCTGGGAATTAATCCTGCCCCGAAAGCCGGGAGCAGAGAGAAGCCGCCGGGGGAGCCGGGGGGAGCCGGCTGAGCCCAGCACCGTCGCTCTGCTCCCGCTGGAGCGGGGCGGGATGGGACGGCTGCGCCGGGGGACGCTGGCAGCACAGGCCGAGGCGGCGCCAGCGCTGATACGGCAGAACCGAGCGCGGAGGTGATCTTATTCCCTTTTTTCAATCGAGGAGAGGAAAATAAACTACCTAAGGTGATGCTCGGGGCCGGGGTGGGGGGTACGGCAGTTTCCAAGCCCAGCAAACCTGGAGGGAGGCGGAGGGCGGGGGGTAAAGACAGACCCCTCTACGAAGCTATTAGGCAGGCTGCCCCATCACTGTTCCAGTTCTTACGAGATTTAGGGAGACCCACCTCCCACGTAACGCACCAACTCTACGGCGGGAGGGAAGGGCAAGCCAGTCTGAAAATCCTTTTACAGAGAGGAGAAACAAAACCCAAAAGAAAAAAGGAAGGAGGAGGGGAAAGAAAAGTTGGCAAGGGGAGGAACGCTAAAGTGCATTAATATTCCCAGAGGGTGGAGGCGTCAATGGCGTCGGCGGATGCCTTGAGGACCCCGGCATGGTCGCCCTTCAGGTATTTGCCATTGATTTTGATAGCCACTTTGTTATAGTCGCAGAACTCAAAAAAGAAGTCCACGGGGGTGTCGCTGCTGCTGGTGACGGACGACTCGCTCCCCACCATCCAGTACTTCCCGGTGGCATCTGCGGGCAGAGGGGACAAGGTGGCCCCGTGAGCCACCATGGAGACCCCAGTGGCCATCACCCCCCCAGCCCATACCCACCCCCGGGGACTCACCCTTGATGTTGTAGGCCCCATCGTTGAACTCCAGCTGGAAGACATCGTAGGACGAGCGGTTGGAGTCCAGGGTGCCGGTCACCTTCCGGCACCCGATGAAGCCGTGCTCGCCGCGGAGGACGATGATGGGTCTGTTGATCAGCTTCATCACGAAATGCTCCGTCTCGCCTGCGCCGGAGGGGAGAGGGGGGCTGTGAGAGCGGCCCGGGGGAGTGCAGAGCCCGGACCCCGTGGGTGGCAGGCAGCAGTGAGAGGTGGGCCGTGCCCCCCACCCATTTTGCACCCACCCCCCACCTTACAGCACCTGAAACGGTCACTAAGAAAAACTTATTGCCTGCATCCCTGAGCATCGCTTGGGAGAGGAGCCTGGCTCAGGGGGGGACCTTGTTCGTCCCCTGCCACCCCAGCATGGGGCAGGGGTCCCTAAGGGGGTCCCTTACCCGCCGTCTCCATGGAGGCTGCCAGCTGCCCATTCTTCTTTGCCGTCACGTACTTGCCGTTGGCGGCTTTCAGGGTGATGCGCTTGTCGCACCACTCGATGTCGAAATAGCAGCTGGCGTTCCTGCGGGGGCAGAGAGGGCGGTCAGCGGGATGCGGCGGACGGGCACCCTGCCGGAGCCAGCCCGCCGGCTCGGGCAGGGCCACGGCGGGATCGGGGGACCCCGATTCGATCCGTTTTTGCGGGATGAGCCGCGCCGTGGCAGCCGTCCCAGTGGGAAGCCCTCGCCCCGCAGGCAGGAGGCAGGCAGGAGGCAGGCAGGCAGCCAAATGCACTTTCGGGGTTTCCGCCCGGCTCTCAGCTAGCGTAGGGTTGAACTGCAGGGCAAAGCATTTCGACAGCCCCAGCCGGCCGGGAAGGATTACGTGGCCCGAGGGACTTCCCGAGCGCTGTGGGCGGCGAGCCCCGACCCAGCCCCGGCTCTCCAAGGAATTCGCTGCCTTCGCTGGGAAGCGTTCCGGGGCGAGCGCCGGGGCTGGAAAATCCCCCTTGGATTCCCCCGGGAGATGCAGAGGGGTCCCCGAAGCCCAGCCACGGCCCCCAGCCGCCGGGGACGGGGGACTCACTTTGTGGAGGCGGTGGACTGGATGCCCCCGTTGGAGGTGAGGGTCCAGTACTTCCCAGTGTAGGTCCTGAAGGCGCATTTCTTGGTGTCCTTGTTGATCTCCAGCTGGTAGGTCTCCTGGTCGCCCTCCTCATCTTGGTTGGCCGAGAGGTCCATCCCTGCAGGGCAGAGGCAGGTTGAGGTGGGGGCTGCCGGGGGGGACCCCAACCCGCCTCCAGTGGGTCTGAGTGCGAGGGCAGCTGAGGAAACCCGACCGAGGGGGACTCCTGCTCCCCTGGGTGAGCTTTGATAACCCCCAAAGTCCCCGCATACGGCCTCCGCTCCAATATTTTGGGTTCAAATCCAGGTTTTCATTTGGCTACTCAAGATTAAGGCCAGAAATGAGGGTTGGACTGAGCTGGGGCAGCCACGAGCTTCAGCTCAGGACTCTCTGTCTCCGTCACGATTAAGCACCAAGCAAAAAACAACTTAAGATACTTCACATGGAAAAGGGCTGTAGTTTTTTCCCCGGAGGTGACAGCCAAGTTATTCAGTCCATTAGCAGAGGCCACCGCACCACCTATGAATCCCCAGCTCGTGGCATGTTTAAGGACCGTGGCACCATTTTTCATTGTCGCAGCCCATCGGGGCGGCGAGGGCTGCAGGGAGAGGAGGCTTGCGAAAGCCCTGGGGCAGCCAAGCCTTTCCCTGGCTCCCAAAAAAACATCGGCACCAGCCTGTCCCGCAGCTCTGCCAGCCGGGATGACCCATCCCTGCACCAGAAGGACCGGAGACAGCGTTTGCCCCGGGCAGCCTCGCGGATGCAGCCAGTCCTGGGCCACCAGCCACAGTCTTGGGGCCGCCGCCGGCCCCCCCGGCCACATGCATGTCCCCCCCCAGGCACTGAGCCCAAGCAAACCTGCTTAGTCAGGGCTAGTGGGGCCAAACCCCCTCCAGAGCTCTCCCGCTTGGTGGATTTCTGCCTAAAAACACTTTTGGGATGCGAGTGAGACCACAAGCCGTGCTCAGCCCCGCTCCTCCCTGCCCACCTACAGCTGGGACCAGTGGAGACGGGCCCCGGTACCGCCCGCGGGGCTCGGGTCGGCACCCAGCGAGAGCGGCCCGGGGCGGGGACGGCGACACGGACCGCGGCGTAGCGGAACCGGACGCGTCTGCCGGCGCAGAAAGCGCCCGCGTCCCTCCCCCGCTGCACGGGCGCCACAGGCTCGAGTCCAAACGCGTCCCCGGTCCTGGAAAGGACCCACCTTTCCCAAATCCATTACAGCACTGTGAAGGTCTGTCTTTGTTGGCTCTAATCTTATCTCCCACGCCCAAACCATCCTACGGCTGCCTGTTCACAGCATTCCCGCTCCCGCCAGGCATCCTGCATCCCACGGCACCTCCGGCAGCCCCCGCCGGCCACGCGGCCGCCCCCCGCGTCGCTCCCCGGGGAATCTGGGGCAGCGCGGGGGGCAGAGGGGTGCTGCACGGCCACCAAGCCCGGCCCCGCCGGCCAAGTCCTCAGCTCGTGTGGTTGCCCCGCTCTCGCCGGCCCCGGGGGCTGCCGGGGGCCGAGGCAGCGGTCGCTGGAAACATTTGGTTTTGATTTTGCATCCCCGCCGGGAAAGCAGCGCCATGGCGGGCTGCTCCAGCGCCGAACCACCGCCGCTCGCCGGAGCCGGGCGAGAGAGGGGGCAGAGGGGCTCTGCGGGGGCCGACGGAGGGGGCCGGGGCTGCGGGAGGGGATGCTGGGGGCTGCAGCCCACCCCCCAAGGCTGCTGCCACCCCTGCACCTGCAAGAGCTGCCGCTGCGGTTTGCGCGGGGGGAAGCGGGCAGCGGCGTTTCCTCCTCGCCGCGCTTTTAGGCGAGGAGCTCGCCGACCTGCAGGCGATGGGGAGAGCCCGGGGGGACGCTTCGTGCCGCAGAGCGGGACGGGGTGGGCCAGAGACGGGGCGGCGAGGGCCAGGGGCCTCCCGGCACCATCCCCTCTCCCCCGGAGACCCCCACTACGGAGCGCAGCGGACCCAGCAGCCTTCCCCCCGCCCCGCAATTGCCCACGCTCCCGCCGCCGTGCAGAAGCTTGGCTTCCCCCGGTGCCTCGCAGGGCCGGGCGGGGAGAGGGGGTCTCCCACCGCCCCCTCCCCGAAAGCGGGGCTGGGTTGGGTTTCACCGACTCAGCAGAAAGGAATGCAATTACAGCTGGGGCAGGAGGCTTCAAAGGGCTGTAACTGAGCCGCAGCAGGAGAGCTGGGGGTCAGAGGCGGTAGGACCAGGGCAGGTCCAACAGAGGCGTCCCCGTGTCCCCGCGGCGGGGGACAGAGGCTGACCCTCCAGCCGCCCCCCCACACGCTTTTTGCAGCCCGGCGCTGTTGCATGGAGCTGGCATCTCCCGCAGCGCCCGGCCGAGCCGCTGCCGCTCCGATCACGCTTTTAATTACTGCTCTTGGTAAATTTACAGTCTGGAGCTGGCACGACTCTGCCTGACCTTGACGAAGCTGCTAATTACAGCTGGAGGCGGGGAGGGGGGGGCGAGCACGCCGCAGCAGGGCGGCACTCTGGGAGGGGCGAGAGCGGAGGTACGCCTGTGCCCCCCAAAATCCCCCGCGTGGGATGGCCTCCGCCTCCGTCTGCAACACGGGTTGGCTACGGGGGTCTTGAGGAGGATGGAGAGGCGGGAGCAGGGGGGGCTGAGGCGTGTGTGTCCCCAGGGCTTACCAAGCCCCCTCCGAACAAAGCCCCTGGGCTGGAGGTCCCCGAAGAGGCGAGCCGGGAGGGCGAGGGGGAGGAGAGCCAGCGCGGGAGCCGGAGAGGGCTTCCCAGCTCCGGGGCTGCCGAGGTTTCCAGCCGCTGCCAAGCCCTCGGTTTTTGCAGGGTCGATGCCTCAGCCCTCGCAGCTCCGCAGCCCAGGACGGCGGACGCAGGCGGGGGCCCGCGGCCTCCCCGGAGCTCGCAGCCGCCTTCCCGCGCCTCCCAAAGCCACAAGCGTCTCCAGCTAAAGCCGCAGTTTGCCGCGGCCGTGCCAGCCTCCGTGCCGGGAGGGCGTTCACAGCGTGCAGCAGCCTCTTCACGCGGAGGGTGTCCCACGAGCCATCCCGGGATGCTGGCGAGACCAATGGAGCAGCCCCCATGCCCAGACCCACGGCGGGGGGCAGACCCACACATCAGGGGCTGCCTGTGCACGGGCTCTGCTCGCTGCCTTTCTACAGCTGGAGCCGGCAGGGCCCACAGGCAGCTGCCAGCTCTGCCCGGCACCGCGAGCCGACGGGAGGCAACGCCCCCAGAGGCCAAGAGGCTCCCTTCCAAAAAAACCCACAGTTGTGCCTGAAAAGCCCGAGCTCACCTCCCTGCGAGGGAGCGGGCGCTGCTCCCTGTGGAGCCCCTGAGCCCTCGTGGGCGGCAGGGCAGGATTTCGGGTCCTCGTGCCCGCGCAGGTCGGGTCCGCTCTCCCTGCAGGGCTCTGGCACCCACCACCCCACGCTGCAGCCGCGCGCACGGGCCCCGAGGCTCGCCCGGTCCCCTCCTGCCCTTCGGATGGGCTCACGCAGCAGCCGTACGTAAATCCAAGCACATTTTGTCTAAAAACAACAGCCTGGAGCACCCGGGGACCACGCAGCTCCTCTGCTGCAGATGCAGCTCTGCAAGGGGGTCAGGGGCAGAGGTGAACCATGGATTTCCTGGAAAACCCACCCCTCCTTCCTTATGGATTTCCTGTGGCCAACAGGCCACTTGGCGTCTCTGGATGAAAACCGGCGGCCGAGCCTGCGTGCCCCCGGCTCCGGAGCCGCGTCTCCCCACCTCGCTGCGGCAACCGGGGGGAAATTGGCTGCAGCCAGCACAGACCCACCCCGCGCCGGGGGGGCTCCCGGCCCCGGAGCAGAGCTGCCCATCGCCAACCTGGCACGCCCAGGCACGCTCCCGTCACCGCACTGCTCGCTCGCCCCCTCCCCGGACCCCCGTTTCCCGAAATGCCTCGCTCCCGCGCGGCCCACCCTCTCCCCCATCATGGTGGGGGAGGCAGGCGGCACACCGCTGCCGGGCGGGGGGCTGGCAGGGGCCCAGCGCAGCGGGGAGGACGCCAGCGCTCTGCCCCCGGGGACCCTCGCGCCCACAAAGGGCCCTTTGTTGCAGCAGCCCGGGCTAGAAAGGAGCCATTGAGCTGGGGAGGAGGCTGCTTTCTGCTGGCAGCACCCCGACTCGGCTCTGTGTGGAAGGTGCGATGGGGAGCCGCGGGCTCTCACGGAGCTGGGGGGGTCTCAGGGCGCCCGGGGCTCCCCCGGGACCCCGTCCTTCTGCAGCTGGAGGCAGAGCAGAGGTGCCAGGGCCACCCCCAGCCCTGGTGCAGAGGCAAGGCTGGCAACCCACCTCGCGGCCGCCCCCCGGGATTGCTGGCGTCGCGGTCCCCAGTGCCCTGTGTGGCGGGAGCGGCGACGCCGGCCATCCCCGGGACAGGCAGGAGGCTCCAAGCCAGGAGCTGACTCGGCACCCGTGGGACAGCGCTGTCCCCAGGCTGGGCCAGCGCCAGCTCCCAGCCAGGGGAGCCACAACCCCCCCTGGCCCCATGCCCGCTCCTCCCATGGGGCGAGGGGGGGGACAAGCTGCCGCCATCCCTGCTCCCTCTCCACGCGGGAACAAGCTGCCTTTTCCCACGAGCCTGCGCCGAGCCGCAGCCGCTCCCTGCCCACATCCCGCATCCCCGGCGGCCTCCGGCGCATCTGCCAGCGGCTTATCAGCCCGGCGGGGGAAAGGGCTGTCTGCAGCCGCTTCCTCCGACGGCTGTTGTTCGGCTGCCTTCTCCGTAACCTTGGGACAAGGCGCTTTCCTGACGGGAGAAGGGAGGGCGAGCCCCGGAGAGCGGCAGCTCCCAGCCTAGCACTGCTGCCTGGCAGGATGAATCGGGTGGAAACGGCTTCTCCGGCCAAAATGGACTCGAGCGAGGATGTGCAGCCGCAGCGTAGCTCTCCCCGCCGTGTTTTGCTTGGAAAGGGGCCGGGCACAGCCCCGAGCCCCCTGTTGCTGGGGAGATTTGCGTCCCCCTCCCCTTCCCAACCCCAATCAATCCATCCCCCGAATCACACAAAGCCGGCGGGTCCGCCAGCAGCGCTCCCACCCGCGCCACGGGGTCCCCCACCGCCGCCCCATCCCGCACATCTCCCCCCACATCTGGTTTTCCCATCTCCGGTGACAAAGGGCTGCAGCAGCCCTTCCCCCTACAGCGCTGCAGCAGCCTCCCGCCATGGCCATCCTCCTCCTCCTCCCCAAACCCTTGCGCCTGGGTAAAGAGTCCCCCATTGCCAATTTTTCCAGGCTTTTTTTTTTTGTTGTTTTTTTTTCCTAAGGGGCTGCTTTGCAGCACAAGATTTATTCTCGGGAAGGAGAAAGGCAGTGAGATCCCTGCAAGGAGCTGCCCAGGCACGGACGGGGGTTAAGCTGCAACCTTGAAATATTATATATACACACACACAAAAAATTCCCCGCTGCTTGTTCCTCCAGGCGTTGCAGCAGCAAGACGTGCTCGCACCCATCCCGCGCCTGGCGTGTGCCGGCCTGACTTGGCGCGCCGGCGATGCGCCCCGGGGCTCCCACGCTGGCCCGGCCGCGGCAGGCAGCCGTGCACGTCCTGCGTCGCCCATGCCTGCGGAGCGGGGACCTCCTCCCCGTCCTCCAGCAAGCACCCCTCGAGCTGGGGGGAGCGGGATGCACGCTGGGTGCTCGAAGGCGGGCGGGCGGCCGTGTGCCCGGGGAGCTGCGCCCGTGTGGCCGCCACGCTCGAGGCCGGTGGCGCGGTGGCCTCCGCGGCGGGGACAGGCGGCACGGAGGGATGGCGGCCTTTGTGCCGGTGGCTGTAAGTCATGGCTCTGCGCCGGCATTTTGGCGAAGCCATTTGTATAACGCTGCCAAGGCTTGGGGTGGGTGGCGGCACCCACCCCAGAGCGCAGACCCATGGAGGGGGGAGCGCAGCCCCCCACGGCCCCGCTGTGCGGGGCTCAGCGATGCTGGGGAAGGGGGAGTTTGGCGGAGGCTTTGTTGGGTGAACAATGAGCTCCGCAGGCAGGAAGGCGAGGGATGGCAGCCCTGCCTCCTTCGTGGCGAGGGAAGACCCCATCCAACCCCTGCAGCGTCCCCCCCGTCCATCCCTGCACCCCAAAGCAGGCCCCTCACCATTCCTCCCCCACCCAGGGCCCCAGGCAGGCGATGCCGCAGGGCTGGGGGTGCGGGAGGGATGCGGGGGGGGGAGGGGTGCGGGGGATGATGATGGGGGAGGGACGGCAGGCAGCCATGCTGGAGGGGTGCAGGGGGGTGCCCTGGGGAGACGGTGAATTTCGGGGAGAGTGAGAAGGGGCTGAAGCAAGGGGGGAGAGGTCCTAAAGAGCTGATGGCAGAGGGGTGCAGGGGGGCAGCGTGTGGGGCTGCTGCGGCAGCAAGGAGGGGACGCTGGAGGGCCGTGGGGGGCTGCCAGAGGGGCAGTGCTGGGGGGGGGGGGGACCCTGGAGGGATGCAGGGGTGCGGAGGAGGTGATGCCCCAGGGATGCAGGGGGGCACCCCGGCGCGGCGACACCATAGGGACTCAGGGGCGGCCGAGGTGCGTCCCCCCACCCCATGCCCTCTTACCTTGCCGGGTGGAGACGTTCCTGTCGTTGCCGGCCCGGAGCACGACCTGCGGGCAGCTCTGCTCCAGGGCAAAGAGCTCGTCCTTGCCCACCTTGGCGTTCTTGCCCGCCTTGAGGGTGCCGCTGGGCCCCGAGGGGGCGAGGTAGCGACCCTCCCCGTCGCGAAAGGCCACCTTCCCGCAGCGGAACTCGAGGGTGAAGGCGGTGCCGGGCTCGGCGGCGGGGACCAGGCGGCCGTCGCAGCGCAGGAGGCGGTGGTCGCAGCTCTGCAGGCTGTACCGCTGCTCCACGAAGAGGAGAGTGATGAGGGCATCCACGCCCCACGGCACGTCGCGATCCACGGCCAGCTCGTCGCGGCGGGGTCCCAGGTGGGCGTAGCGCTTGCGGGCCAGGCTGTAGAGGTTGGCCTGGGGGTGCATGGCCAGGTGGACGCTCCATTTCTCGGTCGCCGAGACGGCGGGGGCGAAGCAGGAGAGCCGGTCCTCGGTGCCGCCGAAAAAGCGGCGGTGGGGCTCGGACTGCAGCGACCAGCGCCCGTCGCCGTGAGCCACCACCAAGAAGCGACAGTCGGGGCCCGGCTCCTCGCTGTCGCAGCTCACCCGGCCGTCCTTGTCGGCTGCCAGGTAGCGGCCCAGGTGGCTCTTGAGCAGCACGGCGCTGGAGTCCTCCCCGTCCTGCTCCAGCGTCCAGATCTGCTTCTTCTTCATGCTGGCGGCCGAGGCGTTCACCTTGAAGCCGAAAGCCTCCGCCGTCAGGTACTTGTTGCTGCAGTTGATGAGCCCGAACTGGATCTGCACCGGCTCCGCCGTCCCGTTCGCCGTCATCCTGCCGCCGCCGCCGCCACCACCGACCGCCGCCGCGCCCGCCCCGACGGCGCCTTTATAGCGCTGCCGCCGCGGCACCGCCCCCCCCGCCCGCCGGGGCCGCCCCCCCGCCGCGACCCCCGCCCGCCGCCCCCCGCACCGCCGGCGGAATCGCAGGAGCACCCTCCGCCCTTGCCAGACTGTGCTGCGCGGCAAAATCGTTCCCTGCGTTACAAAAGACCCCTCGAATTGCAGGACGCCCCCAACCAGCCGTACACTGCGAGACCCTTTGGCATGGGAAGACCCTTCCCTGAATTGCAACAGGCCCCTTGAATTGCAGGAACATCCCCTCCCTTGCAAGACCCCCACTGTATAACAAGACCACTGCTTGCAGAGGAAGAACCCCGTTGAATTGCAGGACACCCCCCACATTGTGAACCCCCCCCCACATTGCAAGACCCCTCTCCTGCAATGCAAGACCCCGCCCCATTGCAAGACCCCCCTCTGCATTGCAAAAGCCCTTGGCACTGCAAGACCCCCCCCTTGCATAGCAAGAGCCCCCTTAAATCACAGGATACCACCTCCCTTGCAAGAACCCCCTCTGTGTTGCAAGACCCCATCCCGTCGCAAGACTCGCCCTACATTGCCGGACCCCCCCCACCCCTCTGCCACTCCAGGGCCGTGGGCCATGCTGCAGGGCTGCAGGACAGAGGGGACGAGGGTGACAGTCGCCATGGGACCCCCCGCCACCTCTGAGCCATCCCAGCGCCCTTGTGCCAGGCACCGGCAAGGCTGGAGCGTCGGGGTCCTGGGGAATCTGAACGCCCCCAGCAAAGCCAGAAGCAAAAAAGGGGACTCCTGTGCAAGGGGGGGGTATTTCGAGGCCGTTTCTCAGGGCGCGGGCGAGCGGCGTCGCTGTGCACGTGCGAGGCCGTGCGCCGGCGGCACGTACGGCAGGGCTGGCCCAGGGGTGCTGCCCGCTGCTCCTTGGGGACGGGGACACTTCTCATGCCTGTAGCACGGAAACGGAGACAGATAAAGAGCAGCGTGGCTGGGGTGGCAGATTTGAAGCCCCTCCGGCTGCACCCATGCTCCCGCGCGCTTGCAGGGGGGAACCGGCTGGCGGAAATGAGCTGTTTGCCAGAAAAATGTGCAGAACCAGAAAATGGGAGAAAGAGGGATGGGAGGGACACGGGGTGGTTTTCAGGGAGCTGAACCGCCCAGCCCGGCTGAAGCAGGAGAGGGGAAGGGCTGGGCGTGGGTGGGAGGGTACGACAGTGCCCACGCAGGGCTGGTTGGCACAAAGGGTTTCCCCAGGCTCGCAGCCCCCCCCCGGGGCAGGGCTGCATCCAGCCCCCATCTCCCCAGGCCCTCCAGGCTCCGCTGGTTCTGCACTGGCCATACTGGTTAGAGCCATCGCTCCGCCTGGGCTGCACGGCAACCACCCGCCCCTGCCCCGGGGGTCGCTGGCACGACCTGCCAGGTCTGGATGGCGTTTGTTTTCCTGGATGGGGTTTTTTCCGTGCTCACGCTTGCCGCACTGCCCTGCAAAGCTGGACAGACAGACTGACCGACCATTTCCAACCAGAAACAACCCCGCAGCCTCTCAGCTGGGTTGGAAATGAATGTCCCCCAGCTCCAGCGAGGCAGATCCACGCTTGCCTCGCAAACCCTTTTTGCTGGTGCTAAAAGCACTCGGGCGTTAGGACCCGGCCGCGAGGCCAAGCAGCTGCCCGGGCCCACAGCTGCCGGGATCTGCCTTCTCCTGCCGCAGCAGGCAGATGGTGGCGAGGCCGAGAAAGAAACGGCTTTTCTGCTCAACAAAAAAAAAATAAAGAAAAAAAAATCACAATTATGCAGGGGAAAAAAAAAAACCCACCCTGTTTTCTCCCCACCGCCCAGCAGCGCGGCGTGGATGGCTGGCACTGCCTGGCTCAGCACGGCCTGCCCTCGCGGAGTGGGCAGCCTGCCTGCACCCGCCCTGCCTGCACCCTCTGTTTAGGAGGGGCGGGAGAGCCCTCGATGCTGTCTGAGACGTCCCCACATGTCACTGTGGTGGCAAAGTGCCCCCCGGCCTGTGGATGCAGCGGCCAAAGCCTGCCTCCCGAGCGCATCCGTGCGTGCCGGGTGCGCTGGAGCAGCAAGAAAGGCGCTGGCTTTGCCTCTGTATATTGCATTTCCCGTCGTCTTTGCAAGCCGCCGTGACTAAACGCTTCTGAGGTCGCCCCCCCGGCCGCTCTCCCACCGCCGCTCCCGCAGGAGACCCAATCGCCGGCGCACAGCATCCATGACAAGGGCTTTCCGCAGCGCGGCCGCGTCCCCTCCGGAGGGGCTGCGTGTCTCACCCGCTGGGACTTCAAATAAACCCCGGCTGCAAAAAAGAAAAGCAAAGAGAAAAGGAGCCCCGGTCATGGAGTGACCCTTGTCTTGCCTGCCTCGGGCGCAGAAACGCCCTCGGATTTTCACGCTTGCCTGGACGCTTTTTGTCACAGCTCGGCCTCGTTTGCGAGCAGTCGCGGGGCTTTTAGTAGAGCTCATGAAATCGGGCTGGAACACGGAGCCGGTGGCCGGGGCCGCTGCGGGGAGGGCAGGCTGCCCGGCACGCCGGCACGCCGCCAAGGGCAGGCACGAGGGGCTTGGGCGGGCGCGGAGGTGGCAAACGCAGCGCATGGCAGTGCCTGGCGAATCGTTACGGGGGTGTGTCGGGCTCTTTCACCCCTGTGTCCCCCGGGAGGGAAGAGGAGCCATCCCAGGGCGGCGGGAGATGTCCCCGGGGTGAAGGGGCAGGGTGCAGGCAGAGGCACCCACCCGAGGCACAGATTTGGGCTGTGTGTCCGTCCCTCTCCTCTCCTCCAGCACACACAGCCCTTTCGGGCGCGGCTGTCACGGGGTGTCCGGAGCCAGTGCCACCCGGGTCGCCCCTCGGAGCGCGGCTGTCCTCTGGCTTCAAGCCACGTCTGAGCTTCCAGCCTGGCCTGAGCCCCCTTTGTCCTTGACGGAGCGATTTTGGGGCTCGCTGCGGGGCGGCTGCTCGCAGGTTTTCACCCCAGCGGCACCGCGATGGCACGGGGGACACGGGCTGGCGTATGGCCGCCTGCGCGCTGCAAACCCCGGCTCGGTGTCGCTGGCACGTGCAGACAGACGTCCTGAGGGTGTCGATGTCCCTTGTGGCAGTGGCAGCGGCTGCGAGCTGGCCAAGGATGGCCTGGGAAGCCCCCCCAGCACGGGTACCCCACTCACCCCATGGAGGGGCTTGGCAGAGACTGGGGACTGCGTTGCCGGGTGGCCACCATCTCTCCAGCCACCTCCGTCCCTGCACGGGACAGGGCTTGGTGACAACAGGAGCCCTTGTGCAGGTGACCTTGTGCAGCCCAGCGAGTCGTCCTCCGGCGGGATAAAGGGCTTTGCCAAAACCACCCGGTGATCAGGGACCGCTGGACCGGGAGCAAGCCCCGGGTACAGGCGCAACACCCCGGGTACAGGCGCAACACCCCGGCTGGAGGCTGCATCTCCCCGGGGTCCCCGACGTGTCCCTTGTCACTGCTGGGGGCCATGGGGGACACCCTGGGGTGCCCGGCTGCCCCGGCCTCGCTGCCATATGCCGCCAGGCAGCTCAGCAGAGGGTCTCCAGCAGCTCTCCCGACAGTTGGCAGGCGCCCGGCCTCATTAAAATTGTATTAGGCTGTGTTTAAAAAAAAAAGCAGCAGCACCAGGGATAACAAAGGGCAGCCCTAAGAGAGGGGCTCGGAGCGGCGGATCGCGCTCCGGGGGAGATTTCCCATGGGATGCTGGCCCGAGGGGGCTTGCTCAGCCCCATGATCCGGGCAGCAAGGGATGGCGGTGGAGCATTGTCGGGGCTCAGATGTGTCCCCACGTCTCGTGGCTGTCAGGAACGGCCATGGTACCGGTTGCGGCACTTGCTCGGCGCTTTATCAGCTGGGTTTATCCTGTTAAGCCTAGTCTAATTGCACCCAGAGCGCAATGAGGGATGGCAACGCTTGAAGTGCCCTGTTTAAAGCAGGTTGGGTGTCGTGCGTAGGCAAACCTCAAACAAATGAAGGAAGAAAGTGGATGGGAAAGCACATACGGCCGGGCAGTCCTGGGCCTGGGTCGGGACTTTGTCCCTCTCTCCCTGCTCGAGCTTGTTTTCTGGTGTGGTTTTTACATTATCAGAACTTAAGGCGAAAACCTGCCCCTTCCTCCAGCTCCCCCCAAGGACCCCACGGAGGTGGGATGGGGGCTGGAGCCCGGTTCATCCAGCAGGAGAATAAATTTTATTAGGAAAGCTTGAAAGACCTTTTGTGTAGTGGTTATTAACCTCGGCGGTGGGGACGATGCTCTTTGTCCTGGACCCAGCGCCCTGCCTGGTCCCCGGGGGCTCCGCTGGGGTGTCAGTAGCCCCATGGAAATGCCCAGGAGCAGCAGATGAGAGACACAGGGCATTTTGTGGGCCAAAATAATCAGGTAGCAGGGGATGCTTTCAGGCCTTTCAAAAAAAAAGACCAAAAAAAAAGCAGGAAAAAACGAAAAAAAAAAAAAAATAGGGACGTGTCCGTTCTTTGCTGCCCATCTTGCAGCAAAATGCGGCACGTTTTGCAAGCGGAGGTGTGAGAGCCCTTAGGGGGAAAAATAAGCCATGTCCATGTGACGGTGGCAGGTTGCTGCAGTGCCTCCCCGGGCCTCCTGCCCCGGCCCGTGGGCAATATGGCAGCGTGTTTGCCTCTTGCTGGCCGCCCACGTGCAGCCCGGGGCTGAATTTTGGACCCAAACCCATTTCAGGGAGCCCCCGGCAGCGGGCGATGCTGGCTGCCCTCCTCCCCTGGGCTGCTCCAGCACGGAGGTCTCGGCTGGGGCCGGGGTCAGGTCGGTCCGTGGTGGCAGGAGGGTGATGCCGGAGGAAGCCATGGTGGTGCCGCTGCCCAGAGGTGCAATGAGTGTGCACGTGCTCAGCTCTTGTCTGCAGTTTGCACCCATCAGCGCAGAAGCCGCAGCCACGACCCAAACCAGGCAGCCAAGAGGAAGACTTCAGTGCCAGCCCCATCGCCCGCCACACGTCCCCGCTTTTAATTCCCTGCTGCAGCACGGAGTCAACGTGAAAGAATTTTCAGGGAAGAAGAAAGTGTGTTATCAGCATCTGCCCACGCAGCTCTCCAAAATAACACGGCCCCAGCCGCTCGGCAGCGCCAAGCGGAGCAGGTGACTCAGCTTGCGACAGCAGCTCCTTTCTGCTCTGATTTTCTCGCTCCATCATGCCCGGGTCCGTGTTTCCCGCTGCGGCCGGTGCACCGTGCCCAATGCACGGCCCCAGTGCTGCCTCCGCTCGTGGCCTCGTCCGGGGCTGCCGAAGGGTTTGGTGGGCAGAGGAACCGCACTGCCTGAATCCCCAGGCTCGGCTGCTCTCTGCAAACGCACAGCGTGCCAAAAAGGTGGTCCCAGCACGGCTGGGGTGGTGGTCCCCATCCCCGGCACGACACCGCTGCGATCAGGCATGACGCGGTGGCTCCGTACCCACCTTGGGATGGTGCACGGCGCATCCCAAAGAGGACGTAAGAGGGACGGAGAAGCCTTGGAGCGGCTGGAAATGAGTCAGAGGGTGGCGGGGGGGGACATCGGCGTGGGGGAGAAAGTGAGCAGGGCAGGAGGAAGCTGCCCAGGATGGGGGATGAGGAGGGTGAGGAGGAGGTGGCTCATGTTTTTGTGTTTGCCATCACCCCAGCACCTCACTGCGGGCTTGAGGCGCAGCTTTGGGGCGGGTGCACGGGCACCCTTTGCAGGATGCTGTTGCAGGAGGCTGGCACCGAGACCCCCGTCCCCCAGGGGCTGCACCCTGCGGGTGCAGGAGTTTGAGTGCAAGCCCCCCCAGTGGGGTGAGAGGGCTCAGCCTTGACAGAAACCGAGGCCAAGCCCCAACAGCAGCAGGAGGTTCCCCCCAAACACCCCCGGAGTCGGGGGGCCCATCTCCTTAAGGGTGAGGGGGCAGTGATAGGAGCCAGCTGGGAAGCCCCAGGGGATCCCTATAAAGGGCTGAGAGGGGCAGGGGGGGCTTTTTTTTTTTTTTTTTTACAGTCTGTGGCTTGGAGAGGGGGTTATGTGATGCCTTGGTGGAGGGATCAGGGCATCCCAGGGTGGGCTGCAGCAGTGCGTGCCCCCGTCCCTGCAGTGGGGAGCACTGGGCAAGGGGGGGGCTGGGTTTTTGGCCAGGGAAGGGGCTGGAGGCAGCGGTTTGAGGCTTGGGGGGGTCGAGCCTCCCTGCCCAGGCAGAGGCCCCGCCAGCTGTGCCTTCCTGGGCCTGGAGATCCCCTTCCAGATGGGTAACTCCATTGTCGGTGGTAAAAAGAGTCCATTAGTCAGGATTAGGAATGGGGCCTTCGGGGATTAGCCCCGTACCTCCCACCCAGCCCTCCCCCACCTTCTGCGGGCGCTGGGCTGGGGGGGCATCTCTGCCTCCTTGGGGCACTGCCCCCCACTCTCTTTTTGGATGCGGGGGGAATAGGGCTCCCATCGAGCCGCAGGGCTGAGAAATGGGGGAGCTGGCGGAAAGAGGTGCGCTGGGTCCCGGGTGACTGGGTATCCTGCTGCCCTCCCCCCGCAGCAGCAGCCCTCGGGTGGGGGGTCCGTAGCCCGCGGCAGCGCTGGCAGCCGGCGCACGGGCCCACGCCGCCTCAGCCGCTGACCCGCTGGTGGGGAGCGGCTGCCGGAGGGGAGGAGGGAGCCTTTGGGGCAAGCAGAGCCCTCCCTGCTCTCGCTCTGGGTGGGTTGTGGTTTTGTAGGGTCAGGGGCAGCTGCGGGCTGGGGGTGCTCCGGGCTGCAGGAGGGGAGGGAGTGTTAGCCCAGGCCAGGATTTTGGCTCTTGGACAGCCCAGGAGCCCTTGCAGCCCCTCGTTTCTCTCCTTGGGTACATCCGTGCCCACCTCCCCTTAGTATCGGGGCTTCCCATGCACCTCTGTAGGGCCCCGGTGAGACTGGAGCGAGCTTTGCACGTGGGGAAACTGAGGCAGGGGAGCAGGTAGCCGTGCCCGCGCAGGCACAGGGTGCCCAGCTGTGCTCGCCATCCGGCACGTGGAATAACCACATCTGGGATGAAACTAGAAGCCGTCCTTCCTGCAAGGTCTGCGAAGAGGGGTGGTGGGGCTGAGGGGGGTACACGACACCCAAAATTTGTAGCTGCTTGTCGAATTGAGCATGACTCCCCATGTGTTCCGCAAAGAGGTGCTGGGTCTGACCTCCGGCTCGGCAAACCCAGGGACTCACGGTGTGAAACCGGTGGCAAGGGGAGCTGGGGGGGGCTTTCACGGTCCCCACCCCTCCATCCCACCACTGCCTTCCCTTGCCGTTACAGGGGGTGTCAAGCCGGCTTTATCCGTGGGCGAAGGGGAAGCACGGCAGCGGGGGGGCTTCTCGGGAAGCCTGCGGCCGGGCTGGCTGCAGGGAGACCCCCGGGAAGGCAGGAATGCGGGCTGGGGGGCCGCTGCTGAAACCCAAAACCCCTGCGCAGGGGCTCGGGTCACAGCACCCAGCGGCTGCAGGCGGGGGGGCCTCGGGCGGGAAGGGGTGTCGGGGATGGGGGTCTGTGCAGCCCCCTCCTTTTAATGAAGGTGCCAGTAACCTCTTCCCCGTCCCCCTCCCGCCGTCCGCCTGTCAGCTGGGGTTAACCCGTGTGAGAGATGGAAATGGAGGCGAGAAGGAGAATAAACCCGGGGACGAGGTGGGGCTGGGGAGGTTCACGGGGGACAGAGGGGTTCCTCAGACCCCGGCATGGGCGTGTGCCCAAAGAACTGGGCTGGAGATGGGGTTTCTTGCACCCCGGGAAGGGACTGGGTCCCCTGAGAGTCAGTGGAGGGAGAGGGGGTGGGACAGGGCCTGCTGTGGCTTTGCAGGACAAAGCAAAGGCCTTTGGTGGTCAGCGGGGGGCCACGGGCTGGCGCGGGGGGCCGGAGCTGGGTGCGGTGCTGGGTGCGGTGCTACGTGCCGCGTGCGCCGCGGCGCGCGCAATTCCCTGTGCGGCGCGCACGCCGGTGCGCGTGGTCCCACGTGCAGCGCGTACCTTGGTGCACGTGACGCCGCGTGTCGCGCGCTTGGCTGTGCGCGCTCCCACGCGCAGGGCGCGCCCGCGGCGCGCAATCCCCGGTGCGACGCGCGTGCCGGCGCCTGCAAGCCCACGCGCAGCGCGCAGGTTGGTACGCGCGACTCCGCGTCTGCCGAGATCAGGCACACGGGAGGCCCGTCCGTGCAGCCTGCGCCTCCGTTCACGCCATCCCGCGCGCAGCGTGCGTCCGGGGCGTGCGCGATCCCGCGCGCGCAGCGCAGTGCGCATCCCAACACTGCCACCCAGCAGCCCGGCCGCGCGCTGCAGCGTTGCTTTGGGTGCTGCAGCTGGTGGGAATCCTCGGCAGGGTGGACAATATGGAGACGAGCAAAGCTGCCAAGGGGAGTGAGCGCAGGGGCTTTGCTGGGTGTCGTCCCCCCCCCCCCCCCCCCGGCCTCGGATCCCCCCTGGGGAGGCTGCGTCTCTCTGGGATCAGCTCCCTTGCTTGTGTGCGTCGCTTGCAGACACAAACCAGGGCTCTGCAGCGGTCTGGCTGCTGCTGCTGCTGCAGGGCTCGAGCCCAGGGTGGGCGTGAGCACCGCGGCAAGGGGAACCGTGTGCCCCAGCGCCGGCGGATCCCCGCTGGGGAAGCTGGAGACTCGGCACTGCTGACGGCAGACGCCAGCCTGGTCCCTCAGGCTGCTTTGGCTTGGGCTGTGATTTCACAAAGCGATGGCGTAACTGCTCACTCCATCGTGGCCTGATCCGGACCGTGGTACCCAGTGCAGGGACAAGAGAGGCTGTGGGTCCCCCACCCCACATGATGCTCCCCGTGGCTGGTAGGACTGGGGCCAGGGAGGTCCTGGTGCTGTCACGGACCCCATCACCCTTCACCAAAGCACGCAGGAAAACTGCGTTAAAAAAGCACAAACCACCCCAAAGTAGCCCGGGCCGTACCTCGGGGCTCCCTTCACCCCCGGGACATCGCGCACCCCATGGCCCCGCACAGGCCTTCAGTGCTGCGGGGCATCCCCAGAACGTTTCCTCAGTCTTTTATCGTTGGGTGAATCATTTACCAGCGCGGGCGGGCTGCCTCCTCGCCGGTGCCAGCTGAGCTTGGCCAGGATGGGGGTCTCATTCCTCGAGTGAAGCTGGGAGCTGAGGGGTCGTCGTTGGTTCCTCTGCCCCGCACAGGGAACTGGCCGCAAAAGGGGAATTTAAGGGACAGGGTGGATGGTTGGAGCACGGCTGAGGTTGCTGCCTGCTGGGGCTGCCCGTCCGGGCTGAGTTTGTTTAGCCGGCATTTGGGAAAGCTCCGGAGTGAGAACCCAGCTGAAATCCCGCCGCCGGGGCAATTGCAGGGTTGCCCCTTCGCTGCTTTAGCCTCCCCGTGAGTGTTTTGGGGTGTTTGCCCCACCGTGCAGGTGGGGATGCTGTCACCCCGATCCCCTCCCAGCCCCTTGGTCGGGGGAAGGCTCCGAAACACAGGGCACTGCCATGTCCCCGTGGCGAGGTGACGGGTGACGCGGGGGTGACAGGGCCCCCCGGACCAACACCCGGGGCGACGGGAGAAAACGCCACTTCCTCCCTCGAGCCCCGGGGCGTTCGCTCCCCTGACGTAATGCCGGGCGAACGCGTCAGGCGGGCAATGCCCGGGAGGGAGCGGCCGTCGCGGTGCTGAGCCCTGGTTGCTTCTCGAGGCTTTGTCAAACCACCCCGAGGCGGAGCGGGCGGTCAGCCCTGCTTCCTCCGCGGGGACGCCGAGGCAGAGGCGGGGCTGGAGGAGGCAGCACGGGGGAGACCCGGGGGTGCTGCACATCCCACCGCGGGCACGGCTGGGGGCGGCTGGGCCAGCTCGGGGGGCACCTCTGGTGTCAGCCTGGGACCAGGATCTGGTCGCTGCCCTCCGGATGGGCTGGAGGTTCCTTATATTTCTGACGGGCCCCGGGATGCTCGTCCCGCAGGCAGCGACGAGGCTTCGCGCCCGCCCCCCCCCTCCAAATTTCAGGTGCCTCAAAGATGCTCCCAGGTGCATTTACACTTCTGTGCCTCTAGACCAAATCCTTTGCAGAAAGCGAGATTTTTAGTGCCTGACCAACCGCGGTACCACCAGGTGCCAGGCTTTCTGCTTCCCCCAGGGTGTGCGTTTCCCCCCTCCCCAGACCTCGCAGCAGCGTCGCCCCAAGCCCGCAGCGGCCCTCGGCCAAGCCCGGCGCGTCGCGGCCGGCGCGGGGTGCTTTCGGCATGGGGCGTTTGCCGAGGCAGAGCCGCTCCTCCCTGTCCCCCCCCGGCACGGAGGGGAACGCGGGGAGGAAATTGCTGCTGACGGAGCTGCGAGCGCGGCCGGACTGGGGATGACTAAGTTTGGCAGTGCTACCTGCCGGCTGTTTTTCCTTTTATGGAGGATTTGAGCGAGCCGCTGGAGCAATTCTCCGAGAGAACCCAGAGGGATCCACCCTGACCTTGGGGACGGGCACCGCCGGCTTGGGGACGGGGTGGGTGGCGAGACGCCGGGGCAGCCTGCGGCTGGTGGAGGTGGGGATGGACCCCCCTCTCCCCGTCCGGGTTGGGCAGCCGAATATTTTTATTTTCTATTTTAAGGAGCTGGACGCTGGCCCCGAGCAGAGGCCTGGCCCGTGGTGCCGCCCGGGGCCGTGGCTGCTGGCACCCTCCGTGCCACCCACCTTCGAGGCCACCCCTCCGTCCCACGGCCGTCCCGGCGTGGTTTTCCCGCAGGCTGGGGGTCCCGTGGGCGCTGGGGTGAAGGGGAGAGAGGATGCAGGGAGACAAATGGCTGCAAGGGGACACTGCTGCAGGGGTGGGGGCATCATCTGCACAGGGACGCGCTGCCGCAAGGTGACGGCATTGCAGGGGACACGTCGCTGCAAAGGGACACCCGGGGGGGGGGGGGGCACCGCGCCGCACCCCCGGGGCTGCTCCACGGGGGCCGAGGTGGAAACGGGGCAGCCCAGCTCTGGAAAGTCCGCAGCTCGTGAGAAATGCAGAGAAAGAAAAACAAAAATAGCACCTTTCCTGCCAGCAGCCGGGGTGGCTTATGGGCTCGGGGCGGCCGCCCCCGTAGCCCCCAGCCCGCGCCGGGGACGGGGCTGGGACGGGGCTCCTCACGTTGTGTCCTGCATTCTTGGCATTATTCTCCTTTTTTCTCCTCCTCCTCCACCCCGGGATGCGCTCTCAAACCTCTCCATTTATGGACAGGAGGGTAGGTCAAATGGGAGGGTGAGGGGACGCCTGGGTCCCTGGGGAGGGACGGGGGTCCCCCACGGGGGACAGGGGCTACGGCCATCCCTGGGGGTCACAGCAGTGATGGTGTGTGGGAAGTTGGGGGACACTCAGGCATTGCCCCTGGGACTCCCATTGTGATGCCCTGTGCCACTGGGACCCCCACCCAGGTTGGTGAGTGGGGGCACCCCCGGGGTGCTGGGGCACCCTGAGCTGCTGCAAGCAGCTGGGGAGAAAACAGCCCCTGCGGGTGGGGACGGTTTTTTCCTCTTGTTTTATCATTTTCTTTTGAAGCTAAACATTGCCGGTTTGGGGGTGAGGCTGCAGCAGCCGGACCCCCTGCGGGGGAGACTGGATGAGTCCCCAGCCCCAGGCCACTTAGGAGTCACTGGGGCAGGGTGAGATGACTCCAAAGCGGCTCTGGATGATGAAATGTCCTGATTCATTCAAATCATTAATATTAAAAAAAAAAAAAAGAATAAAGAAGAAGTGACTCAGGCAGTGGTACCCTGCCATTAGGTGGTGATGGAGCGGCTGCTTGGGGTTAGGCTTTCGGGGTGGATTTTCCCCCGGTCTATAATAACACCTCGGGGTGTTGCTGAGGGCAATGAGCTGAGGTAGAGGCAAAAACCCAAGGGAATGTGCTGCTGGGGCAGCCCTTTTGCTCTGTCATGCGAGGCAGGGCTGGGGAGCGAGGATGCTTTAAAGGGGGGCACATGAGGGCCCCCCAGCCCCGGGATGTGCCAGGCAGTCCCCTGGCTGGGGAAGGACCTTGGCACCTCGTTGGGAAGGGTGAGATGGATGAGCCTTGGCTGTCCTTTGGCATCTTAACCAGCCCTGCAGCCAAAACCCCGTCCCTGTGGGCTGGGGGGCAGAGGGAGGGACCCTGGGGACTTGGCCCTGCACCCCATGGGGCCCATCATTCCCTGCCCGGCTCCTGGCTGACTCAGCTGGACGGGATTCCCACAGTTTCCGTCAGGTGCTGCCTGGAGTAAATGGGGAAGAGGTTTCACAAGCCCCAGTAATTAATACTAATTACAGAGCAGCAACATGGGAATCATTTCTTCCCCAGGTGTCCTTCCAAAAATGGCTTTCTATAGGTGTGGCACCATCCTTCGCTTGTCATTAGGTGCTGCTCCGCCTCAGAGAAGGTGAAACCTTCGAAGGCTGGGACTGTGGGAACGGCGTGACGGAGGACGGTCCCCATGGTCCCTGCAGGCACCCGGCCCGGCTGTGGCTGCTGGCAGCCGGGTTTGGCCGGAGGGCAGGGCTCGCTCAACCCTGGGTCAAGACAACCCATGGGGAAAAAATACCATCTGACATCCTGAGCAACACGACTGCTTCTGGCAGCCACCGGCAGAAAAATAAAACCGTGGACAAGGGTCTCGGAGTCTTTTTTTTTGATGGCTTGGTTCTGCTGCCTGCATTGGAGGGACAGTGAGGTTCTACCAGGAGCTGATGCCGAGAGGGCTTCAGCTTCTCTGAGGCTTGAAAAAGATAGGGTGAGGGAGTTTAAGAAACCTTTTTGTCTTTGTTTTTCTTCTCCTCGCTGAGCTAGTCATGCCCAAACCCCCACGTGTGAAATATTAGAAATAAAGCAGGGTGGAGGTGGGCTCCAGAGCCAGCTGTGATGGGCTGGAAAAAGCTGTGCCTGCCTTACAAACATGCTGAACATCCCGAGCACTTGGGCTGCGGGGAACCTCCCCTTCCCCTTATCTGCCTGGAGAAACGAAGTTAGAGGAGACACAACTGGGCACGGTGGAGAAGAAGGGACCATGTTGTCTTCCTTGGCCACAGTGAGCGATGGCAGAATCCACTGGGCTGGACAGTCAGCAGTGGAGACAGGCTAGAGGTGAGGAAACCCTTCCCGTGCAGACTGTGGGGTCTGCATCCTCCAAGCCTGATTTTATATGATATTTCTGCGAGACTGAGCAATGGGAAGCAGCGCAAAGGTGACGCAGTGACGCAAGACAACAGCCAACTGCTGGCGGTGGCATCACCTTTAATGGTGAAAATCAACCACCCTGGACAGCAAAAGTGCCGGATGGCTGGAGGGATCGATCACGCTGCTGGTCTCCCACAGCCCCATATTGTTGTTTAAAATTGGGCTTAGAATTATGGGATTTGGGTTGCTATCCAGCAGGGATGATCGTGCCCTATTTAACTGAAGCCTCAGGACTTTTGTAGCGGAGGGAGATGAAGGGGCTGGTGCTTCCCTATTTGATGAAGAAGAACATGTCCCATGCTGGAAACATCTCTTATTATTTAGGAGTGGGAGCAATTTCAAAAGACTCAGTTGAAGCTCACAGAAGAGGAAATCAGACGGGATTAAATCCACCCGGAGCCAGTTTCCAGGTCGTTTCCATACTTCTTCTCCAGGAGGAAACGCCTCCACGTCCAGGGGCTGCGGATGCTGCGACTCCCCGTCCCCCGGCCAGCCGGGGTGGGGACCCTGTGACGGAGCGGGGCTGGCGGGCGAAGCTTCATTTCCACCGGGCTGGCGAGCTCGGGAACCGGTCCTGGCAGAGAAACCCATCTCCTCTGCAGGCTGAGTGAGAGCTGCAGAGGGAGGTGACTGTCTGTGTGGTTTTTAAATAATCGTGACTTTGCTGAGATTATTTTTTTGATGTGTGCCGACTTCTCCGCCTGACTTTCCCTTTGCAGATTTTCCCTTGCAGCAAAGGGGAGTTGCTGCCGTATCCCAACGGACGGGTCTTCTCCCGCCGCTCGGTCCTCGCTCCCGTCTGAAGGTGGGGAGAAAAAGGGCAACGCCGAACCCAGCACTCATGAGCGCGAGCTGATCCCCCCACGGACGGTTGCTTTAACGCGGTGTCATTGCTAACGAGCCGGCTGGCAGGGCGCTCGTGGAGAAACGTGCTGGGAAATGGTAACGCGGCAAGTCTCGGCGTGGGCATCGCGCAGCTCTCCGGGCTGTCCGTCCCATCCCGGAGACGGGAATTCCTGGGAGCAAGTGGGGGAAGGACCTTGCTCTCCGCTCCAGCATCAGCCAGGAGCGGCTTGCGGACAGCCCGCTGCCCGCTCGCTGCCGGCATGTGCTTAGACCAAGCGTAGGGAATGTGCTCACCCCCCGAATAAACGGGACGGCCGATAAAACAGCCAAAGCAAATGTTGGGATCTCCTGACACGGAGGGCACCAGCGCAGGGTTCATTAGGTGGGGCTGGTGATTTATGGGAGGAAATTCATAATCCCGGTGGGCTCGTCCTGCGCTGCGAGACCCCCCCTTGCTCACAACCCAATGGAGAACATCAGCCTCGCAGGGGGGCTCAGGCTGCGGGTCGCTCTCGGCTGGGCCGGGGGGGGCACCGCGAAATCCCCGGGAGGTGAGTGAGCATCCAAGCTCCTTTCCATCCACATGGAGACTTCGGGAGCTCAGAAGAGTTACCTGGGAAGCAAGCGCAGGCCTGCAGCACTTCGGCAACTCGTGCCCCGGCATCTGCCAACGCACAGAGCCAGCAACCGGGGGCTGGGGGGGTCTCGTCCCTCATTATTCCTCCAGCTGATGCACGAGGGAGCGGAAACACGGAGACCTTTTTCCTCCCCGTGCCTGCCCCGGGAATCGGGGTGCAGGATGATCCGGGGTGCAGGATGACCCACCCGCCACCCATGCCGTGGGGGGCAGCCCCCGCCACCCGGGCGGGGCGGGGGGGGGGGGGCATTTCTGAGGTGTATCCCTGGTGAATTCAGGGTGTCTGGAGGGGGGGGGGGGGCGGCGGGCCCCAGCTGCTCTCTGGTTTCCGGTTTCCGCTGCCTCTTTCTCCGGCGGGTTACGTGGAGACAGGGCCAGGTTTTGCCATTTAAGGCTTATTTCCCCAGGCCGGCGACTGTGCTGGGAGCTGCTGGGCAGGCCGGCCCCTCGGCCACTCTGCCTTAATTGAAACTTGGGCCCAGCGAAGGGAGGGTGCTCGCGGGCGAGGAGAAGGACCCTCGCCATCCCCACCTCCCTCCTTCCAATGTCTCCTTTCGCTGAGCTCCGCGGCAGAGGAGGAAGCCGGGGGAAGGGATCTGGGTTTGGCTCTGGAGCCATGTGCCCCGTGTTGGATGGGCAGGAGAAGAACTTTTCCCGGTCCCAGAGGCTGCAGGGTCCGGGCGGGGGGCTTTGGTCCCCGTGGGGCTGGGCGAGCAGCCCCCCTGCCAGCCGAGCCAGCCCTGAGCGAGGGAGCCGAGCCGGGCGATGCCGGGGTGAAGCAGGGACACCCCCGCCCTGCCCGGCTCGCCGGCACCGAGCCCAGGCTGTGCCATGCTCAGGCCTTCCTCGCTCCCGGCACCACGGCCGGTCACCCCGTCTTCCTCTTGCTCATCCCCGCCCTGAGCTCTTGCAAAACAAGAACAAGGGCTCCTGGAGAGCGAAAGGTGCCGTGCAGCTGTCTCACAGCCACGGGGAGGGGTACGGGGACCAGGCTGGGGTTGGCTCCTGCAAAGCCCCCGTCGGAAAATCACTCCCTGGTTTTCTGCGTGCTGACTTGCCTTTCCCTCGGGCCCTGCAGAAAGCTGGAGAGACAGCAGCCACCCTTCACGTCTCAGCCTGTTTTCCGTCTGAGCCCCACCGTGGCCCTTGTGGCCCCGGTATCTGCTCGGCTTCTGCTGCTGCTCTGCTGCCCGTGGTGCTCCAGCGATGGAGGAGGTCTGGAAGCCACCTCTGCAATCCCGCATGGTTCCGGCTCCGCTGTGGGGAAGGGAAGGGAGCAGGGTTAATGGATGTCTTAACCCTGTTCCTCTTCAGGGGCCGGAGGAGGGAAGGATGTCTTCGTACACCATCCTGCATGTGCCAGCACGGGGTCCCCTGAGATGCCTGGGCCAGCGGTGCCATTGCTCCAGCGAGTGCTACCTGCAAGCCCTTGAGGTTTTAATGGGACTTAAGTGCATTTTTCAAATATTCTCAGATTTGATAACACCTCCACCACCCCGGAGGGGATCAACGCCTGTCCATGCACACATCACCCACATGGGACGGCAGAGAGGGCACCCAAGGGTGGCAAAGGGTCCCTGGCACCGGGAGAGAGCAGAGGTCTGCTGTCCTCCTCCTTGGGAGCAGGAGGGACCTGGCAACTCACAAAACCATCCTGAGTCTCATCACACTTTCTCCTTCCAGATCTCCAACCCACGGACCAGCCCGTGGTGGGCTGAACATCAGGGTGTCCTCGCTAGTCCCAGGTCAGAGCCGGTGAGGAGCGGGCAGGGTACCTTAATGCGTCAGGGGAGCGACAGTCAGCACATGGCACCCACGGCTTTTGTTTGCCTTGCTCTTGAGATCTTATCTCCTGCCAGCAGGAATGTGTGAAATGAGCCAAACAAAGCACACACGGAAATACTGTCTCGAGTGAGGGATGGAAACTTAGGGGGCAAGAGGCTGAGTGGGTAACAAAATGAAGTGGGGATCGGTGCCTCTGCACGTGGGCTTTGTGGTGGTGGTTTCCTTTCGTCCCCAGTTTGTGTGCGGAGTGGCCTCTGGATGGTATGGGAGGGACGATATCGTTGCAAACTTGCAGGCTTGTCCCTGGGTTTGCTGCAGATCTCGGCGAGAGCTGGACCAGAGGGGCTGCTTGGGAGCTGCATCACCCCGCAGAGCACACGGGCTCTCTCCTTCCACCACCGACTGCCCGCCGTAAGGGGCATCACCCCGCTGTTATCCCTGCCGCGGGGACCAGAAATGAGCCCGGTCTGCCTGGCATGGGGTCAAAACCTGGGTCCTGCTCCCCTGCACCCACTCCCCGGCGAGGAGGCAAGGTGGGGGGAGACGGACGGAAGCTGGGTTTCGTGTCTGGTAGCGCTGGTGAAAGGGCTGAGTGCTCTGTACATGCCAAATCACCCCTGAGGCTTTATTTTAACCCGGAGGAGCACGGGGAGTGGATGGGGCACTGACAACAGCAGGTCCCACTCCTCCAGCGCCGACTCCCCGCCTGGGGCGAGCTGCTTGCGTCAGGGCTCGGCACGGGCTGCGCAAACAGAGCCGGGGACCGGCCCGGGCAGGGACGGGGCTGGGACGTGTGCCTCCGCATCGCTCCTTCTAGGAACGGGCAAACCCCACCATTCCCCCAGCATCCCTGCGCCCACGGGCAGAGGAGCTGGGTGCGGGTCTGGGACCACCCGAGGCGCAGGGGTCCCCGTCTGCGAGTGCTCAGGGCTGCCCCAGCCACAGCAGCACAGCACGGCTGTCAGACCCCTCTCTGCCATTTAACCATTCAGCCAACATGACCCCTGTTGCTGGAGATAAATGGGGATGACACCCCCAAACCCAAAACAGAACCACACGCAGAGTCAGAAGCACTTTGTATTACCTGGCATGGGTGGGAGAGCCACCCTGACCGGGGGCAACAGGCATCCCCGCTCTCTGCTCCGCCGTTTCCCACACCGAAAACAAAGGCAGCGCTCTTCCCTCCCTGTCCAAGGTGGACAGGTCACCTCTGCCAAAGGCTTGAAGCCTCCAGATGGAAAGTGCCATTAGCCCAGCAGAGATCAAAGCGAATTTCCCGGCATGCTTGGATGGCCCAGGATCTGTTTCATTTCCTAGACATGGTACGAGCGGAAAACTCCATCCAGCTGCCTCCCTGCCTTTATCATCAGACCGAGAAAAATCAATTCTCAAAGTAATTAAGAAGCAGTTGAAAATACACCATACGGCTCGGCATAACGCCATGTAACACATGCAGAAGCCTTCTGGCGGGCCAGGTAACCGAACCCCAGGGAGCATCCTTTGCAGGAAAGTCCCCCCGGGGGCTGCATCACGACGGAGGGGTCATGCAGTGGCGTTTGGGAGGCGATGCGGGTGGGGTGAGCGGGGCCAGAGGGCTGAGACTTGCAGAGAAAGCCCGGGGAGCGTCAGCTTTTTCTCTTCCCCTTCTGTTTTTAGCTGGAGGAAACACCCCCCGAAGCTGATGCCGGGCCTGGCTGGAGGGGCAGGGCTGCTCTCAGCCCCTGCAGGGAAGCTCTCTGCCCCAGGGAAGAGGCCAGCCCAGGGCTTAGCTTATACCTGTCCCATCGCCATGGGAGAAGCGGACCCCAAAGACGTGCGGGGCGGCCGGGAGAGCTGAGGCTGGGACCCGGCTAGCATCGCCCCAGGGGTCTGGCTGCGCCGGTGCAATCCTGCTGTGCCGGGGAATGACCTTGGGCCTCAAACGATTCAACGCTTGGGCCTCACCAGCTCTTGCTGTCAAGGTCAACCGAGACAGCACCAGCAGCGCATTTAACCGGCGGGGGAAGGGAGGTCTTCGCTCCGCTCCGGCCGAGCCAGCTCAGCCCAGGGAGGGTGGGAGCTGGGGCTACTGGGCCAGGATGGAGCCGGGCAGAGGATGCCCAGCCCAGGCACCGGCTGGTTCTCCCGCCAGCGCAGCGTCCGGCTGCTTTCCCAGCTGCCTGCTAGGCTGAGAGTGAAGCCCTGGTCTCCTGCTGCCTGCGTGGGCTGGGGGACCCTGGGGCCAGCATCACGATCGGGAAACGATGGCACAAGGATCAGCCCTGGGGTACGCAGTGAAGGGGCTGGGAAGGCACGGGGGCACGGAGCGATGGGGCTGGAGGCAGCGAGGACAGGCACAGCTGGGGAAATGGGGGGAGAAAAACCACTGCCCAGAGCTTCAACCCCTCCAGCAAAGTCCAGTTATCAGGGACAGCAGGCTGTAAACCAGCCACGTGTTCCCTTCTACCACCTCTGCTACCTGGGCAGGGCTGTGCCCTTTCCAACAGCCTCAGCAAAACCTACCACGGGATGTCTATCGGTCACCTGAGGACGGAAAGTGGTGAATTTATGCAGTTTTCCAGCGTGATACAGTATAATGATTTGCCTCCGTTGTGGGTGGGGGAGATGCTCGATGCACCGTCAGCCCGTCCATGCGGACGCAGCGGATCGGGGGACAACAGTCCCTTGCACACAGAGGTCTGCAGAGGGAAAGGCTCTGCAAAAGGCACTGATAAATTGTAGAAAGCTCGAGGATCAATACAAAGGAGCAAGAACCTCGGGGAGGAATGTACGAGCGCGGAGAGTGATGCTTAAAGGGGGAGAGGAGAGCCTGCACCTTGTTGGAGATGAGCTAGCATCAGAGGTACAATGCCACGAGTCAGGAAAATGTCAGCGGCTGTTTTGTTTCAGGTTTTAATGCTGAACATGGCCTGGTAAAGGGAGAGGTGGGTGCTGCGGTGAGGCCCCCAAACACCTCCGAAGGGGGAGATGGGCCTGGGGTTCCTGCTTAGATTTTACATCTTGCAAATTCCCATTGGAGCTGGTGCTGCAAGGAGTGAACTGAAAAAGCGGAAGGCGCTGGGATGGTCCCCATGCCTGCGAAACAGGGGATGTGGCCAGCACCTTTCCCTCTTCCCCTTGGGGAGCAGGAAGGGAGGAGAAAGGCAGCGCTCTGAAAAACCTCTGCGATTTTTGCGGGAAGATGATTTAAAGCAACTGGGCTGGTTTCAGAAGTTTCCACCTTTTTTCTCATTGTCACGACAGCAAGAGGGAGGGAGCAGAGCCCCGAGCGCATGGTGAGGGCAGCAATGGAGGCGCTGGCACTGAAGGGGTTGTGCAGAAATTCAAGCCAGCACCAAAAGCTGCCAGGATTATTTCTCCCCCTTGACTCTCCTTGCCCCAAAAGTGTGGCAGATGCGGTCCCTGCGTGGGCAAAGGGCTTCTGCTCTGATGAAAGGGCTGGAAGAAGCGAGTGGAAAGGAGAGCTCGCATATTGTCTCACAAGTGCAGAAATTCAAGCCCGGACATACCAGCCAGCGAAGGGCAGGAGGATCCTCCCCCAGATAGTTTTGTCCAGAGCAGGGGCGAGCCGAGCGCCAAGGACAAGCAGGGAGAAGTGAAGCAAAACAGGGAAACTCGGGAGCCTGCGATGTGTGCCCAAGGGTAACACGACGGCCGGGGAGCTCTTTGCCCGGTTCCCCTTTCTCTCCTCTCAGCTCTTGCGACACCCCAGGCGCAGATGGGAGGAGAGCCCTGAGCCGCGGCCAGCAGAGCCGGCATGGTCCACCACACCGTGCACGGTCTGGGTGGTGAAGACGGTGACTGGCTGGTGGCTTCGCTATTAAAGTGTCTTCAGTCTGGGAGGAAGCGGTGGCACCCGGCCATGTGCTGTGGGCCACATCCTGCCGTCCCCAAGAGGCCAAATCCCACCATCCCCCCAAAGCCAGGAGACGCGGGGCCGGCGGTTACTGCCCGCCGGATGCTGGCGGATTGATTGCGTTCTGATTCAGTCCAATAATCAAGAGACACTAATTGCCTAGTAATTCCCCTCCCTGCCTAATGGGCTGTCTTACATCCGTGGCTTCCCAGCCCCGCTCCACCCAACCGGCTCACCGGGATGCAGCAGAGCATCCCATCCCTCTGCTGCATGCCCCGTCCAGCTGACCAAGACCCCCACGAGCCACGGTGGCCTCCCCACCTGGTCCTGACCTGCTGCTGATGTTCCCCATCCCAAACCCATCGCCCCAGTGCTGTTGTAGGACTTCTTCCCCCTGCTGTTTCCAGCAGATCCCTTATCAGCTCATTCGTGGACCACACTTTACACCCGCAAGGGCCATCAGCTGTACCCATGCCTTGTGGCTCCCCTTATTTGACGTATAATCCTCTAATTAATAATCATCCTTTTCAAAGTGGAGTGCAAACATTAATTAATTCCCCGTGAGATAGGTAATTAACAGCGATGACTCCCATTTTACTGCAAGGGAAGCTACGATACAGAGATCTTACACGATCCACCCGAGGTGGCAGGGAAACAACCGTGCAAAGGTGGCTCTGCGCCGGCATGGCCCTGCAGAAACCCCGGCTCGCCCGGGCTGGGTCCTCTTCCACCAAGGGCTTCCCGTGGGGACAGTCCCCGTGCGCTGGAGTACCTCTGCTCCATCACCATGGTCACCTCCAGCATGGAGGGGATGGCATGGTCCCGAGGTGGCCTGGCAGGGCAGCTCCGCCACCACGGCCACCTCTGCCCTGAGGGACGAGGCATGGCCCTGGGGTGGCCCAGCAGAACCCCCGGAGCCCCTGTCTCTCCGCTCCACGCCATCCCCTCTGAAGCACCCAGCTGGGAACAGCCATGGTGCTGGGTTTTGGGGCACCTCCATCAGCTCCTGGACAAGGTGCTCCTGGGGAAGGGGATGCCAAGTCCTGGACAAGGGCTGCTCCTTGTGTTCCCATCGATGCCCGGTGTGGCACCTCCTCCCACCCTCCCCAGGTAATCCCAAATCCCCGTCTCAGCAGGCTTTTGCAGGTTCCCCCTGCTGCTCTTCCCCTTTGTCCCACAGCAGGGAGCAATGCTGGGAGGTGGAATAATGCCCGGGTCCCCCTGCTTGTCCAGACCCCATGCTGGGGAGGGCGGCTGGCAGTTAGGGTAGGGACCCCCATCCTCCAGGCCCCATCCTCATCCTCACTGTGATCTCTGCAGCTCCCTGCTTGACAAAGAGCTTGCTGATGTGGGCTGCAAGACCCTGACGGCACGGCTTGGCTCCCCACACCGTGATGCTGGGCCAGGGGTGTCCTGTGGAGAACAGGCATTTTTAGTATTTTTTTTTTTTTTCCAGGGAATTTTTTTTTCCCCTGTCATTGCCATTTTCAAACTGCTGAGATTAGACATTCAAGGTCCCCACGCCGAAGTCTGCATGCTTCGAACCGGCAACAGATTGCGAGTGGCTGCTGCTACTTTACTTACAGGGCTGCTTAATTAACTTGATTAATCAGCCCGCGTTTGCAGAACGCTCTGGAGACGCCAGGCCCTCTCGTTGCTACTGCCCGCTGCTCCACGGCCGCTGCCCTTGCCTTTATTTCCAACTGAGATTTGATGGTTAAGAGCCAAAGAGAGAATTGCAGAAAGACAGCTCGGGCAAGGAGCCGCCACGTCTCCCGCTCTGGCAAGCTTTGGATCAGAGGAAAGACACAAATATCGCCCAAATCTAACCAAATTGCTGCTTCCACGGCGACCTCTGCCAGTCCCGGGGCAGGACGGGGAGCAGGGACCAGGGCCCCCCGCGTGGCTCGGTGCCCGAGTGGAGGATTGCCCTCCCCCGGGTGCCGCCGCCACCGCCCTACCCACAGGGCCTGTAAGGGTGCCCGGAGGCGGCCGCGGCGTCCCCCGGACGGGTTCAAGGGCCGCGGGCCTGGCAGCGGGCTGGCAGGAGCCGCCTCGCCGCTGCCTGCTGACATCAGCCGTGAACTTGGCCCCGCATACCCGCCGCAGGCGGGGACCCGCCGGGAGTTACCGCTGTTTGCCCGCTGCCCGGGGGACACAGGCAGGCGACGGGCCCTCCCCGCGGTCGGGGCGATGGGCAGCGCTGCAGGCAGGGGCCAGCACCCCCAGGGGTACCCCCTTCCCCTCCCGGGGGGCTGCAGCCGCCCGCCTGCCTTCCGCACCGCCCGGGGGGAAACGGGCCAGGCCCCCCACCCGCGGGGCTTTGTGTGAGGGTTGTGGTGGTTCCACTCCGGGGGGGGCCTGCACGGAGGCGGCCGGACCACAGCGACCCCGGGGGGGGAGGGGGTGGGGGCTGAGCACGGGGACAACCGCCCCATTCCCCCAAGCAAAGCCGAGTGAAACTGGAGGGGGTGCTGCACCCACACCACCCCCCCAATATTTTTTCTCGTTGCAGGGCGGGGGGCGCTGCCGCGCGCGCCGGGCGGGGCGGGGCGGCACGAGGCGGGGAGGCGCGGCGGGAGCCAATCAGAGCGGCGCGCTCCGAAAGTTTCCTTTTATGGCGAGGCGGCGGCGGCGGCGGCCCAATAAAAGGCGGGGCGGGCGGCGGGCGGGAGCCGCCGCGAGCTCTGCCTGTCTCCCGCGCGCGCGCGCCCCGCTCCCGCCGCTGCCTCCTCGCGCCGCCCGCCCCGGCTCCGACCGCGCAACTCCCCGAAGGTGAGCGGGACCGGGACGCGGGGTGGGGGGTAGAGGTGTACGTGCTCCTCCCCGCCCCGCCGTTAAATCGTTGCTGTCATTAATATTTGGTTAATTAAGCTTATTAGAATATGGCGAGCGCGCTCCCGGGGGCCGCCCTTTGTTTGCTGGCGTGGTGGGGAGCCCGGCCTGCCGTGCGCTGCAGGAGTTTAGGGGATGGAGAACGAGGCGGTGGTTTCACACGGGTTTCGGGGTGCGGCTTGCGGGGGGGGGGGGTGTGTGTGTGTGTGTGTGTGTCCGCCCCCTGCCGCCCGTGAGGCTAATCCCCCTCCTAAGAGGATTGCTGGCGGCCGTGCGTGGGGCGGGGGGGAGCGGGCGGCTCGGCTGCTGTGTCCCGGGGAGCGGCGGGGGGGTGGGGAAATGGGGCACAGGGCTTTGTCCGCTTCGTGCTGCCACCTTCCCTCAGCCGCTGAGGGGGTGGGGGTCCCGCGGCTGGCCCTGGGGACCGTTGCCCCCCACCAGGGAGGGGCGCGGTCCCCTCGCCCGGGCACCCGCGAGCGGCCCCGGTGGGTTTGCAGGGGGCGGCGCCCCCTCCTGAGGGTGAGGCTGCTGCATCGGAACAAAAGCTGCGTGCGAGGGGCGGGGGAGCAGGGGAGTACCCCCCCCCGTGTGCCGGGGTGCAGGCAGGCTGCGGGCAGCGACTACACTTCCCAGGCTGCTCCGTGCGGGGCTGGCACGTGGCCGCCCCGTGCCCACGGATTAAGCCGGCGGCGGAGCCGAGCTCGCCGTCCTCGGGGCGGGCGGCAATCGCGCAAGGCTGTAAATCCCACCCCTACCGCCGCTGTTGGCTCACGCTTGGCTAGCGGGCTGGGGCGAAGCGGCTACCGCTCGCCGCGCCGCGGTGGCCCTGGAGCCCGGCTGGCACAGGGCGGGGCGCGGCGCGCTCCCTCCATTGCCTTTTATGGTAACAGCGCGAGCGGGCGCGGGGGCCTCCTTTGTCCCGGAGCCGCGCGGCGCCGGAGCCTGGCGGGCGCCGCACCCTCTAGCGGGCGCCGGGCGAAGCGGTGCCGCGGCGGCAGGAAGGAAACGGGCGGGGAAGGGCCTGGGCTGCAGCCCTTTCCCTTCCCCGGTGCGCGACCGCTGAGGCTCACCTCCCCTTCTCTTCTCCCTGCAGCTAGCCATGGATGACGATATCGCCGCGCTCGTTGTTGACAATGGTTCCGGTATGTGTAAGGCCGGTTTTGCCGGGGACGATGCTCCTCGTGCCGTCTTCCCATCCATCGTGGGTCGCCCCAGACATCAGGTAGGTGGCTGGGGTGCCTGCCACCGGACAAAAAGAGAGGAGTTTTTGGTCCAAGCCCTTGCCCTGGAGCCACTTGAGCTTCAAGAAGCCCTTTTATTTGGCTTTATAACCCAAGAGGCTTCTGCACTGCAGCATAGCTGGTGGGGAATACGGCCTCCTGCAGAGCTTTTCTGCAGCACATGTTGGAGCAGTTAGCTGAACGCCTTTCTTGATAGAGTGGGGACAGCATTTTCAGATCCAGCTCTGGGAAAAGCAGGTCATCTACCCAGTGGGGCTTGTCCTTCAGCCATGCTTACTTCTTATTCTTCGTTGTGCAGGGTGTGATGGTTGGTATGGGCCAGAAAGACAGCTATGTTGGTGATGAAGCCCAGAGCAAAAGAGGTATCCTGACCCTGAAGTACCCCATTGAACACGGTATTGTCACCAACTGGGATGACATGGAGAAGATCTGGCACCACACTTTCTACAATGAGCTGAGAGTAGCCCCTGAGGAGCACCCTGTGCTGCTCACAGAGGCTCCCCTGAACCCCAAAGCCAACAGAGAGAAGATGACACAGGTGTGTAAAACTCTGGAGCTTGGAGCTACAGCAGCTGTTGCTGCAGGCCAGCTCTCCTCTTCCATGTTGTCCTCTCTCTTCCTTCACCACTATTCTCCCCTTTTTGCCATCTTTACAGGGTTTTCCTTTCCTGACCTGAGTCTCTTCTTTGCTGGACCTTGACAGGTTTTGTTTGCTCTTCTAAGCTGGCTTTCTCTGAGACTGAACTAGCAACTTGTCTAACTGCTGTTTCTGCCTAGACACACTAATCCATTTACCAGCCTTGAGTGACTGTACTGTAGTTTACTTCGAGTTTGTTTTGTTCCTTGCTGTGACATGTGGATGGGTTTGTGGTGGTGGTGTCCCTGCTCAGGCTCTGACCTGGCAGGTGTGGGTGGAGACCAGGCAAGATAAGCATGGACTTAGAGGGGGAGTGGACAGAAGTTCTCTTGGGGACAAAAGTAAAACCACTTGCATGGACTTGGTGTAGACCTGTAGTGAGAACCCTAATTTCCGCTGTTCACTCAACCTCTTTTTTTCTCCCTAGATCATGTTCGAGACCTTCAACACCCCAGCCATGTATGTAGCCATCCAGGCTGTGTTGTCCCTGTACGCCTCTGGTCGTACCACTGGTATTGTGATGGACTCTGGTGATGGTGTTACCCACACTGTGCCCATCTATGAAGGTTATGCCCTCCCCCATGCCATCCTTCGTTTGGATCTGGCTGGCCGTGACCTGACGGACTACCTCATGAAGATCCTGACAGAGAGAGGCTACAGCTTCACCACCACAGCCGAGAGAGAAATTGTGCGTGACATCAAGGAGAAGCTGTGCTATGTTGCCCTGGATTTTGAGCAGGAGATGGCCACAGCTGCCTCTAGCTCTTCCCTGGAGAAGAGCTATGAACTCCCTGATGGCCAGGTCATCACCATTGGCAATGAGAGGTTCAGGTGCCCTGAGGCCCTCTTCCAGCCATCTTTCTTGGGTAAGTCCAACCCTTCTAGGATACCCCGTGCCCCTCAGTGTTTATTTCTGTAAATGGTGACCTGGAGACCATGGCAGCCAGTTACCGTATTACTGCTGGTCTGTAGCAAGGTCTGCTGCCCCACCACTTAGCCTCACTTTCCACATGGCGTGAAGCTGTTTGAGGGACTTGGGATGGTAGAATGGGAGGCTGAGCGTGTCGGAGCCATGGCTTTCTAGTGCCTTTTTGCTGAAGGGGCTCCTGGTGTCTTGGTTGCCTATAGTAAGTCATCAGGCCTTGTTGATTGAGCCCTTGTTGATTGAGACTGCTTCTTCCTTACAGGCATGGAGTCCTGTGGTATCCATGAAACTACCTTCAACTCCATCATGAAGTGTGATGTGGATATCCGTAAGGACCTGTATGCCAACACAGTGCTGTCTGGTGGTACCACAATGTACCCTGGCATTGCTGACAGGATGCAGAAGGAGATCACAGCCCTGGCACCCAGCACAATGAAAATCAAGGTAGGATGGAGTTAGGGGAAGCTCTTGGCACCCCTGTTAATGCTGAAATGTGGACTGGGTGGAGGAGGGTAAGCTAAACTTCCTGCTAGAGAAGACAGAAACCATACTGGTGTCAGGCGTGGCCTTTAATGGCCTTGCTCTGGACAAGATGGCATCCACCCAACTGTATGAATAATGGGATTAGTGTAAATACTGGCTGCAAAGTGGGGAAGCCAGGGAGGTGGGTGTGTGAGGTGGTGTCTGAAACCTGGCATGGTATCTTGGCCAAGGCTAGGTAAAAGGAGTTGGGCAGCTCTGTCTTGCAGGGCCTTGCGTGGGCAGCGAGCATAGTGGGACATTGTGTATCTGACTGATTCTTACTCTTCCTTGCAGATCATTGCCCCACCTGAGCGCAAGTACTCAGTCTGGATCGGAGGCTCCATCCTGGCCTCCCTGTCCACCTTCCAGCAGATGTGGATCAGCAAGCAGGAGTATGATGAATCCGGACCATCCATTGTCCACCGCAAATGCTTCTAAACTGGACTGTTACCAACACCCACACCCTTGTGATGAAATGAAACCCATAAATGCGCATAAAACAAGACGAGATTGGCATGGCTTTATTTGTTTTTTTTTTGGCGCTTGACTCAGGATTAAAAAACTGGAACGGTGAAGGTGTCAGCAGCAGTCTTAAAATGAAACATGTTGGAGCGAACGCCCCCAAAGTTCTACAATGCATCTGAGGACTTTGATTGTACATTTGTTTCTTTTTTTAATAGTCATTCCAAATATTGTTATAATGCATTGTTACAGGAAGTTACTCGCCTCTGTGAAGGCAGCAGCCCAGCTCGGAGGGAGCCGATGCCAGTTACTGGTGTTAGGTTATAATTGCTTGTCTGTAAATTATGTAACCCAACAAGTGTCTTTTTGTATCTTTCCGCCTTAAAAACAAAACACACTTGATCCTTTTTCTCTTCAATTTGTCAAGCGAGCAGGCTGTGTTCCCCAGTGATAGATGTGAATGAAGGCTTTACAGTCCCCCCGCAGGGTCTAGGAGAAGTGGTGCCAGTATGTGGGGGAGGGAGGGGCTACCTGTACACTGACTTACAACCAGTTCAAATAAAAGTGCACACCATAGAGGCTTGACTGGTGTTTGATTGTTCATTTTCTTTCTTCTATGCCACTTCTTGACGGTTATGATGTGCTCTGATCTAGCCTTGCCAGGCTGTGCAGGCCAGCTATCTTATGGGGGTGGGTGCTGCTGTGGCAGGCTGGCTGGTGTGCTGAGCCAGATGGCTCATGGTGATAGAGTGGGGAAGAGCCAAGTCTGCCAAACTTGGAGGTCTCCCAAGGCTGACCTGGGATGGAGCTCTCTAGATGCTGCCTGTGTGTGCAAGTGGGAGCTGCTGGAGGAGCTGGGCTTGGTGGGGAACCAACTGCACTTTCTGGAAGATTGCCTTGTGTGAGTCTCCTTTAGCAGTACAGTATGACTAGATTTGGCCTGGTGAAAACTGGGGTGGTGGTGGGGCCATAACCATGCTAAAGCAGCTGTCTTCTACCGGAGCTAAGGCTCCTTTGGCTGCCCTGCAGTCCCCTCTTCCCCCTACCCCAAGTGCCTGAGCTTGTCTGTCCTGCTCCTCCCGGTTTGCCCTGAGAGGGAGGCCTGGCTCTGGGCTGGGAGACTTGTACTCTGCCAAACTGCTGGCTGGGTGGAGCAGCTTTTGGGAGAAGGCAAGAGAAAGTCTTTGGTGAAGTGGAAAAAAATTTGACTTCAGAGAGCAGGGCCACTGCTGTTAGACATGGCTGGGCAGGGGTGGGGCTGGGAAAAGGGTGTGGGGAGGGAGGAAGCTCTTGCATGGTGAGTGACACCCACAGCTCCAGGACTTGCTGGGGGCAGTGCAGGTACCTGCCTCCAGCTCAGCCTCTACCGGGAAGGAGATTTGCTTGGCATCTTGGCTCTGTCTCCATCCTCTGGGCTTCTGAACCTTCAAGCTTCAGGCTTGTTTGATGGATCAAATTCTCCAGTTTGATGAAAAGGAGCAGCTGCAGCAGGGACCCTCACAAAGCCCTGCTGGGAGCCGAGACCCCTGTTGGGCACAGCAAAGCCTGCGAGCCCCAGGAGCTGGAGCTGCTGCTGTGGAAGGGAGGAGACACACAGGACCGAGGCTGCCAGGTCAGGGACCAGGGAGAGCAAAGCCAGGTGACGCTACGTGTTGCCAACTTGGGCAGACCAGACCTCGGAGCCTTGCTCACAGGCGTGCTGGCTTCCCAAGGCTCCTCCAACCTGCCTGTCTTTGAAGAGCTAATGGCTGTGATTGTGTCATGCTGACAGTAGATGAAAGGCAGGGAACGGGCTCTGTTGGCTCTTTAATCCTTTGCCTGGCCTGATCCTGCTCCGGCATCATGCTGTATTCAGGGTGGAGCTGCTGGTTTCTGCCCTTCATCTCCTCAGCCTCCCACCCGGGTGCTGCAGGAGCCCGGCAGGGCTGTAGGTGCAGACACTGGGCTGGCCAGACAAGTTACTGGAAGCACCAGTTTGCAACAGAGGAGGTGAAACAGGTTGGAGCAAGGCCCAAACTGGGCTTATAACCCGAGGTCTTGGGGAAATGGGGTGAGGAGGAGGCAATGGCAGCCCCTGGGGGAGGGAGCTGGTGAGAGTGGGGCAGGGAAAAGGCCAGGAGCCAAGAAGAGATGATGACAATAGGGAAATGGGGCACCAGTCCGTGAGTCTCCTCTCCTGCCTTCAGCCCTCCCTGAAACGGCCACTGATCACTGTGGAAAAATGTGTCGAGACACAAAGAACAGAAAAGATGACGGTGGCCGTGAGGGAGAAGCTACAGAGCAGCAAAATGCTGGGGGCTGAGAGCAGCTCAGGTGGGGAGAGGTGTAGGCACAGGGAGAGAGCGAGCGATGGGCTAGTGCAGAGCTGCTGCATGCAGGGATCTGGGCTGATTTTGATGCTCCAGAGCACAGCAGGCGAGGCTTTCTGTTAGTTAACACTTTGCAGGGTTTTTTTTCTCCTTTCTTTCTATTTCACTTGCTGGTCCAGGCAAACAGCCCCCCAGTAAAATGAGGCTGAGCCTTTCACAACCCTTCCTGATGCCTCTCCGGTGCGAGGCTGCGGCATGCACAGCTACTCTGCAGGCTGCTCCAGCGAGGCTCAGTTTATTCCTCCTCTGGGCCATTACATGCTGGAGAAAAGAATGTGGTGCCGGGCAGGGAAGCCTGTGAGCATTACTCACTGCTCCCGACTCTGGCGAGCAGGGGGGAGCCCGGGGTAGTTTCCTCTCAGGAACATCAGGCTCTGGAAGAGGGGGGATTTTTTTTAACCGCGGTTTCTCCGTCACGGTGTTTCAGAGGGCTCAGTTCACCCCTCACTGTTTCACAGAGGTGGGGAAATGCCGAGGGGCCTGTCACTGGAAGGGCGTTAGGGGAGTTGGTTTAGCCATCTCCCAGCTCTTGAAGCCACCAGCAATGGGCAAGACTGAAAGGAGATGTGTAGGGAATAACCAGTCCCCTGGCTACCACTTCCTCCGCCTCTCCAGCACGCAAATAGCCAGGGGCTGTGGGGGAAACAGAAGGTTTCAAACAGCCACCCATGGGCCAGGCTGAGCGCGTCCCGTCACCCCATCTGGTGCAGTGGCGGTGACGTACCAGGATTTCTCAGGCTGCAGAGATGGCGGGCCGCAGCCGTAGATCCTTGCAAGCCACCCAGCCCTTTCTCGCCTCCCTTTAGCTGCCCGGGGGAGCTGGCTCAGCTAAAGGGAGCTGAGCAAACACGTTTTACGCCCTTTCTTCCCCCAGAGCTCCAAACTTTCGCTCCTGCTCGAGACAGTCACTGGCACCTCACCTGCAATTAGCTGGTGACCTGGAAAGTCACCTCGCTGAGCCGCTTATGGAATCAAGCCACCGCCAGGAATTAGTGACGTCCTTGGCAAAGGAGACAGTTGTGGCTCTCAGGATTTAGCCCTGAAGGGCCTCATAGTCTCTTAGCCGTGTCAGGGAGTTTTGACCAGAAACGGTCCGCAGCTGCGGGTGTCCCGTTTTCTTGTCAGCCAGTGTGTGTTGCTTCAGGAGAGGTGTCAGCTGGCTGCATGCAAAAGTCCCAGGAAATCCCAGATCATTGAAACCAAACTGGCCACCTTGCAGAAGTCCCCTCCGAGGGTGCAAAGTGTCAGATTCAGAAAATGGGCTTTCCAAGGTATCAGTTCAGGGATGGGACTGTGGGTATCGGCTGTGCTTGGGGCAGGAGGAGTCCTGGTCTTTGAAGTTGGTCTTTGCAGAGGGATTGCTGACCTGGAGCTTGCCCTGACTTGTATTAAACCCATCTGTAATCTACTTTAGCAGGCCTTACTGTACTAAACTGTGTCAAGTATTGAAAATTACTTACAGCAGTGGAGCTAGCAGTTCACCCAAGCTTATCAAGTGCTCTGGCCAGTGTAGTCCAGCTGGGCTTTAGTCACGCTGACAAAAAGATGACAAAAAGACTGTATCGGTCTTAAGAAGAATCAGAGGACAGGAATGACCCAAGACTTTCCAGAGGGAAAAACATAAAATACAGAGCAAAATATCTTGATACTAGCATTTTGTTTGTTTGCACTCCTGGACTGGGACAGCATGATATGTGCCTGCCTCCTTTGGGCTAAGAAAACTGTGTATTAGTTGTAAGATGATCAAAACCTGCCTTGAGATGGCCCAACCCTGAACTGAACACACCTTCACAGAAGGCTCCCAAGTGCCCACACTGAGAAGAGCATTCCTGACGCGAGGCACAGCAGGGAGGGTTTCTCCTTTCACCGTCTGACCACCTCCCAGCGACCATCAAGAGAAATGCCAGAGTTCAGCGTAGCTGTTCATTTCCTTCCTCTTTTACCACCCATCTGATGTCCTGCTGCTACAGTGTGTCTACACCACCACATTGCTCATTTACTTGGTGGATCCTGAGTCCACTCCTTTTACAAACTGCTGTGAGCCTGGTTTCTCATACCTATCTCTGTTCCCAGCTCTTACTCAGGGTTGTCAACTGCTGTCTGGTCCATGTACACCTCAGGGCTGGAAGGAACCCATGCCTAGTCCTAACACAGGCTGCTCCAGCCGATCTGGCTCTTTTGGCAGGGTTTTTACTCTGCATATGGGCCCTGTTGATGATTTCATTTACCATTTGCATTGGAAATGCAGTTCTCCTCCACCCTGGTCTCCGCTTTCCCTGACGACTGCAAATAAGGTAGGTTGGTATTTTTCCCAGATGTCAAACAAGTCGGTCTTGACTGAAGAGCCTCCAGATTTAATTTGTCATTACCTTCTATTTAAGTGAAACACATGACAAACAAAGCAGGTACAGATTCTCTTATTTATGGTCTCCCTCATTTAAGGGCTAAGAGGGGTTTTCTTCTTCAACTCCAGAGCCTTCTCACAGGCCTAGAAGCAAAATAAGTAATCAAGACTTGAGGCACTTGATATTTCTAAGTGAAAACCCCGATCTACCCCTAATCTAATTCATAGCCTTAAATGGCAACAATCAAGCAGGAAGAAAGCAGCAATCTATTCATCTTCCTTTGTAGGTCATCTTTAAAACACATTTTCTATGAACAAAATTCCCAAAGCATACACGTAACTGGAAATTCCAGCGCTCTGGTCCTGTCTGTACTTGAGATTTGGGATGAGGAGCTAATAGTAACAGTGCTGAGCCAGCTGCTCCCCTTGGACGTAGCTGCGTGTGATGGCTGTACTCACAGCAGCCCTGGATGACTTCTACATGGCCCTCTGTGCATCAGCGAAGCGAAGGATTGTATCTCATGCCTGCATAAATGACCAGTGAATCTGAAGCTGATGGTTTATATTTAGGGTTTTCCTAGGAGGAAGGGGTTGGTACCTGCAGCCCCTTTCTTAGCACCAACCCGTTCAGTGCTCACGGGTGTCTTGTCTTCCACGTCCTGGCTGCTTCCAGCCCACAGGATGAACCGGGAAAGGATCGGTCTCCCAGATGCTTCGCTGCCTCTCCAGAAAACCAGGGTGCTGGCCCAGAATCACAGAATCACAGAATCACTAGGTTGGAAAGGACCTTTAAGATCATCAAGTCCAACCATTAATCCAGCGCCACCATGTCCCCTAAACCATGTCCTGAAGTGCCACATCCACACGTTTTTTGAACACTTCCAGAGATGGCGACTCCACCACCTCCCTGGGCAGCCTGTTCCAATGCCTGACCACCCTCTCAGTGAAGAAATTTTTCCTAATATCCAATCTAAACCTCTCCTGGCGCAACTTGAGGCCATTTCCTCTTGTCCTATCACTAGTTACTTGGGAGAAGAGACCAACACCCTCGTCGCCACAACCCCCTTTCAGGTAGTTGTAGAGAGCGATAAGGTCTCCTCTCAGCCTCCTCTTCTCCAGACTAAACAACCCCAGTTCCCTCAGCCGCTCCCCATCAGACTTGTGCTCCAGACCCCTCCCCAGCTCCGTTGCCCTTCTCTGGACACGCTCCAGCACCTCAACATCCTTCTTGTCGTGAGGGGCCCAAAACTGAACACAGTATTCAAGGTGCGGCCTCACCAGTGCCGAGTACAGGGGCACAATCACTTCCCTACTCCTGCTGGCCACACTAGTGCTGATACAGGCCAGGACGCTGTTGGCCTTCTTGGCCACCTGGGCACACTGCCGGCTCATGTCCAGCCGGCTGTCGACCAGCACCCCCAGGTCACTTTCTGCCGGGCTGCTCTCCAGCCACTCCTCCCCAAGCCTGTAGCATTGCATGGGGTTGTTGTGGCGAAAGTGCAGGACCCTGCACTTGGCCTTATTAAACCTCATACAGTTGACCTCTGCCCATCGATCCAGCCTGTCCAGATCCCTCTGCAGAGCCCTCCTACCCTCCAGCAGAGCGCCCGGGGCCGCACAGCAGCCTGGCAGGGGTGTCCCGCCAGCCAGACGGGGCTCCCTTTGCCCCCTGCTCGCCCACTCAGTCACTGCTGTGCCCCGCAGCTCCTTGCAGGCTGGATTTACATTTTTGGAGCCGACTCAGGGCTTCGCAGGGCGAGGGCCCGGTGTGAGTCAGCTGCTGGGGTGGCAGAGGGCCTGTGGCTGGGAGCTGCCAGCGGTGGAGGAGGTTGAGCGGCCGCTCGCCCGGATCCTGCTGCCCCCGATGCCTCAGCACCGGTGGCCTTGGGGCAGAGGTGAGGGAGCCAGGCCCTCTGAATGAGCCGGATTTCGCCTCCGCACCCGCTCGGGGCAGAGTTGCCGCCCTCAAGATGAGCGCGCTCTGAGACGGCTAAACTGTGAGGGGACGGCACAACTGAAGCGGGCGTGCCACTCCCATCAAGGCGGCGCCGCTCTCAAGATGGCGCCCAGTAACGGCTAGCACCGCCCATCTCTCCGGCTGCACTCCAGGCCACGCTCAAGATGGCGGCGTGGGGCGGCCGAGGGAGTGGCGGGGGTGTGTTGAGCCGCGGAAGCTGGGTCATGGCAGCGCCGGAAGAACCCTGCGGCGGCCGGGCCGGCGAGGAGCCAGGCCGGGACGCGGCCGGTTTGAGCGGTGCTCGGGGGAGGCGGCGGCGGCGGCAGCGGCGGGGCCGCGCGGCCGCTGCCATGTTCCGCTGTGGAGAGGTGAGCCGGGGCGGAGGGAGAGTGGGTTCTTCCCGCCCTCCGCTTCCCCCTCCGCCACGGTCCCCCAAAGAGCCGTTAACCGGCGCTGTAGCGGGGCTTGTTCTCCGCCGCCGTCTCCCTGGGCTGGAGCTGGCGTTGGCGGAGCCGGAACCTCTTCAGGGATGAGGGCGAGGCGAGAGGGGCAGGAGCCGGCAGCGGTGAGGGGGCGCAAATGGCGGCGGAGGGCCTGGGAGGTGCCCGCGGCCTCTCTCCCGGCGGAGCTCGGCCCGGGCTGCCCGGCGGCACGGAGAGGCCCCGGGGACCCGGTTCCTGAGGCGTGCCCGCTGCCGTCTAACGGGGCTGGGTACGGGCGCCGAAATCGCCCTCTGAGGGGAGGCTTACAGGGGCTGTGAGGTGGGACCAGTTCCCCCCTTCCCTTTAGGGGATGCCATGGCATTAATGCCAATCTTAGCTTTATTAAAGACGATGCTAAACTCCCAGCTGCCCCCCAAAACTGCCATCACCACGGTGGGGTGGGCTGAGGGCCATGTCCAGTGCTTGTGCCGCACAAGGCAGCGTGCACCCGTTGCCTTCTTGTCAGGCAGTGCCAGCGGGTTTGGGGTGCAGTTGCTGGAGTGCCTCTTGTCACCTCAGTGGTGAAGGAGGGCAGCTGAGGGTGGAGGAGCGAAGGGGCTGCCATCTCCCTTTTGGAGCCCAGCTGTCGATCGTGTGGCTTCATATGGTTAAGGTATAAAAATGTTGCAGAAAAGCTATGAGTGGTCCAGTGATAGACTGCAGTTTTGTTTGTGTGTGTATATATATATATCGTTATATAACTCTTAAGGTTATTGAAATGGGTGGCACTTAGAGGAAGGATGTAGAAAGAGACTGCTGCATTATAATTTAGAAAAGAATCTGGGACGGTCACTTTTCCAATTGCAAAGTCAATGGTAAAAGTGGAATGAATGTAAATGTTTTTTCTCCTCATTCTACAGTAGCCAACAGTGAAAGAGTGAGTCAAGGTACTGTGGCTTTGTGTGAAGTTTTGCACTACCTCCATATTGTCTTCTAAGGGAAAGCTTTTGGTTTCTTCATGCAGATAGAAGTACTTAAAGATTCAAGGGTTTCTGTTTTGTCTCACTTTATAAATCCTTATGAGACTCAGAGTATCTGTTTTCTTGCAAACTTTGCTGAAATTTCCGAGCTAGTAGCTTTTCTTTTTTTATTTTTCTTTTCCCCCCACAGGAGATCATAAGCGGGGAGAGTGAGGAGGAAAGTAACGGTGTCAACTTGATGGAGTTCTCAGATGAGATCCTTTTGCACATCCTCAGCTACGTCCCTTGCACAGACCTTGTCCTGAACGTCAGGAGAACCTGCAGGAAACTCGCAACGCTTTGCCTTGACAAGAGTCTAACACATACAGTTTTACTTCAGAAAGACTATAAGGTGGGGAGAGTATCTTGCTGCTTCTGTTAGATGTGAAGACAAATCTGACTTCTGAAAAAATGCCAAGAAGTAGAACTTTACAATGTGTCTGCATAAATGAAGTGCTCTTGAACTCTGAAATCAAATAAACAATAAACTGTTTTATAAAAGCATTTGTTTTCCAGAATGCTTTGTTAGAACAGCTCTGGGTCCCTTAGTTATATAAATACTGTCAGTGAAAACTGTCTTCTCTCTGTTTCTGAAAGCTAAAATGAAAGTAAATGTGACTTTCTATTTGTAGCTGTGGTTGCGTAAAGTTACCATTTTCTCAAAATGCACAACATGGAAAATGTAAAAAAATCTTGTGCATATTGCTGTCAGGCACACATCTAAGCCAGAAATTGTATATGTGTTATAACAAAACTAAAGCTTGGGAATGGAGTCTGATATGTTTTATGAGGACTGTATCACCAAGTGTAGGCAAGGGGAAGCCTCTCTTACTCATTTCCAAAAGAGGAAACTGGATGAAGGAGAATGAAAACATTGTTCTTTCAATTTGAGGTTCTGTAGATAGCTAGTTCTGCCAAAATAGCTTTGCTGTTAGAAAATGGAGATGGACCTCCATTCCACTATCAGTTGCTGAACAGATTTGGCCTCACAGTCAGTGATGCAGAACCGCACAGACTAAGAAGCTAAAGGAAGTGTAGCCTTAAGAGTCCAAAGCATGGCAGACTAAGCCAGCTACAAGCAGTATAATAGATCTTAGACTGTGCTAGTGTCCTGAAACCTTTGGATGAGCCATGTAATCTAAGTGCTAACCACTCTTATCCCCATCTTCAGGTGGGAAACTGAGTCAGTACACACCATTGCTGTATATCTCATTGAATGTGGTTTTGTTTGAGTACAGGTAAACAAAGACAAAGTGAAGCAACTGATGAGGGATATCGGAAAAGAGATTTACCAGCTGAACATGGCTGGGTGCTATTGGCTGCCCAGTTCCACTATTGATCACGTAACACGATGCAAGAACCTGGTAAAACTGAACTTGTCTGGGTGCCATGTCACCTCTCTCCGTCTCTCAAAGATGCTGTCCACGCTCCAGCACCTGCGCTCCCTGGCAATAGATGTAAATCCAGGTTTCGACGCCAGTCAGCTAAGCAGTGAGTGTAAAGCCACTCTTAGCCGTGTCTCGGAATTGAAGCAAACCCTTTACACGCCGTCATATGGTGTCGTCCCATGCTGCACTAGCCTTGAGAAACTGCTGCTTTATTTTGAGATCCTTGATCGCTCACGAGAAGGATTTATGCTCTCTGGGCAGCTCATGGTAGGTGAGAGCAATGTGCCCCATTACCAGAACCTCCGTGTCTTCTATGCCAGGCTGGCTCCTGGCTATGTTAATCAGGAGGTGGTGAGGCTGTACTTGGCGGTGCTAAGTGATCGGACACCTGAGAACCTTCATGCCTTCCTTATTTCTGCCCCCGGTAGCTTTGCGGAGACGGGAGCCACTAAAAACCTCTTGGACTCTATGGCTCGAAATGTACGTCTGGATGCTTTACAATTGCCCAAAGCCTGGATTAATGGCTCTGGGCTCCTGCAACACTTGAAGTTCAACAACCCTTTCTACTTCAGCTTTAGCCGATGCACCTTGTCTGGTGGTCACCTGATCCAGAGGGTTATTAATGGTGGGAAGGATCTTAAAAGCTTGACCAGTTTGAATCTCAGTGGCTGCATTCACTGTCTGGCTCCAGAGTCCTTGTTTCGAAAAGCAGAAGACGACATTGACAGTAGCATTCTAGAAAGCCTGGTAGTGTCTTGCTGCAATCTGAGACACCTCAACCTCTCTGCAGCTCACCATCACAGCTCAGAAAGCATAGGGAATCACTTGTGCCAGCTTCTGTCCAGGCTAAAGCACCTGCTGTCATTAGCACTACCGGTTTGCTCCATCACAGATGTTGCTGCAAACGTGGAAAAGCCTCCCACAGCATCTAATTTGGTGCCCCAAACATTTGGAAGGAAAGTTCGGATTGGGATACAGACATACCCAAGGAACTTAGCAGACCAGGCAAATCAGAAGATAGAGTCTTCAGTATTCTGGGCTCTGATGGGAAGCCTCCGATTTTTGGAAACCTTGGAAATAATTGGGTCCAGTTTTTCCTCTGCCATGCCCCGCAACGAGCCAGCAATTCGGAACTCGTTGCCTCCTTGTGTCCGGGCACAAAGCGTGGGGGATTCAGAGGTGGCTGCCATTAGCCAATTGACTTACTTGCAGAGCCTCACCTTAGCACAACTGCCAAATATTCTTACTGGCTCTGGGCTTATTAACATTGGATTGCAGTGCCAGCATTTGCGGACTCTTTCATTGGCCAACCTGGGCATGATGGGGAAAGTGGTCTATATGTCTGCCCTCATGGACATGCTGAAACACTGCAAATGTTTGAGAGATCTCAGGTGAGGGACTGCCATTGAACATCTCCATTTTGTTTGTGAATCTCTAGAAATGTAGTGCATGGTTTGTTGTGGCTAGTGTTAAAACTGTGAGTGTTTCTGTTCTGGTCAAAAGCAGCTGTAATGGCTTGAAAACTGGGTGTTTTCCTTCCTGACTTGTTGAGAAAGGGAAGGCATCGCATACTGTCCTTGAGGGCTCAGGATATGCCCTTTAACCAGTGTTTTAAGAGCAAAGGGTTTGTATGCTGCAACTGCCTTCCTTTTAGATAAGGAAGAGTGGATGCTGCATATTTGGGATCTGGCAGCCTGTCAGGGCTAGGTTAAATACTACATGCCTTTGGCTGTAGTATTACTGACTACAGTAATACTGACTTCTTGGTTTTGTGTACAAGCACATCTCTCAAATTTCTGGGAATGAAGAGACTCCTACAACGTCTAGATAATGTAGAGTTCTCCTTAGGTTTCCCAATGAGATATCTTTCTGCCTTTGGTTTCTGTTAAAATTTCACCTTTTTATCTTTAAATTTTTTTTCTTTTCTTGATAATATATTGAAAACATTCCAAATTTAGAGTTTGACCTGTTGGTGTTTCTCTGCTAGTAGGGTTTAAAGGATCCTACCAGGGATCTGATCCTAAAGGGTGCATGAGGAGCTTCACAATAGCCAAAATGTGCTTATGAAAGCAAAGGGCACGACCTATGGTGGTTTCCTTGCACCAGTCCGTATGAACTGTTATTACTTTAGAAAGATGCTTTTTTTTTTTCTTTTTTCCCAAAATCAGCTTCTGTTGGTGAAACTGCTAGACCTGTCAGTCCCGTTGTCATCCCTGTTCTCAAAATGCATCTAAAATGCCTAACAGTAGTAACAGCAAGGTCACTGCTGTGATCACAAAGACAGATTGCGTGACTGAATTGTTGCTCAGCAGCTGAGACTGGTGTTTGTGTGCATGTTCCTGATCCATTGCAATAGTGAAGGAGCCAGGGTGCCTAAAACACCTCAGGAGGGTTTTCATTTTCCACCACTTACCATTTCTGACAGGCAAGGAGTGCGCTGGCCTCTCATCCAAGGGATGGCAGCTGTTGGAAATTCAGTTACTTTCACTTGACCCAAGCCATTAAATATCTTTAACCTTCAGGAGACTAAATCGCCATGGAGGAACTAAGATCTGGGGAAGGAGGTTTGGGTGTGCAGTGTTGCTTCACTCTGTCTAGGCCCTGTAGTTTCCAGAGACTTTGAAATGGAGGCAATGAGCGATAAAGCTGAGAGGCAGCACAGAGCTTTGAATAAAGGCTGAACCAGGGTCTCTCCGTGTAACAGCCCGGTGTTTCCATGTAAGCTGTCATTGTTCTTTCCTGAGTAAAGTCTAAGGTTTTATATAGGTTTAAGAGGATTTTAATGTTTATCACTTCCTGGTCATGTAGTTTCCTTTTCATTTGACTAATTCTCTGCTGCTTCTACCCTTTTTTCCTCTCCCCATTTTCCAGGCTGAGAAGCTAGTTTAAGGGGATATTATTCCAAAGCAACATTGTCATCTAGCGAGTGAAAGGCAGTATTGCAAGTATGGCTGTCATGTCACAGAGAGTAACCTAGAAATCTGTGAGGTTGCAAGGGCTTCTGTGCTTTTTGTCTTAAACTTATAATGGACTAATAACGCTGCTGAAAAAATAGAGAGACTTCCCATATCCTTAATATTCATTTTAAGCCATTACCCAAAGCGCTCATGGGCTGTTAGGATCTCTTCAGGCAAGCTGAAGAGCTACATCTTTCTGCTACCTGAACAGCAGTCACAGGCTGAGATGCTAAAACAGAATTTACCAATTAACAGAATTAAGTTGCTGAGATACCCCAGGGCACTACAAAAGTCTATGCAGAGATTATCCAGATCAGGTTGGGACCGACAACTTGTTATCACCTAATGGATTAACCTGCTTGGAGCTCTTGGCCTTCCTGACCCAATGACTGGGATTCCCAAGTGCTCTGAGGCCCTGTAGTAAATCTGCAGTAAGCAGGCGTACTCTTCTGGTGACACCATCCCCGAGCAGGTTCTGCTTCCTGCAGACTGGTTACTGTGAGGAAGTCATGCTGCTAGTTAAAACGTGGACCCCTTGTTAGTCAGGGATGTTTTCACCATGTCATTTTGTTGTCCTGCTCTGGGCTATGATGCAAGATTGTGGATAGCCATGATAGAGGATCCTGTCTCTCTTCTCTGGGCCAAGTGTTTAAGATAAAGGTTGAAGTGATGATGGTTCTTCTTGCTGTGGGAGAGCGGTAGCTTTGATCCTTTTGCCATCCTCTGACCGAGGAGGGCTGGTTGTGGTCACTGTGTTGGCTCAGAGGCCCAAGTTCTGCATTACCACGTGTGCATTGTGAATTTTTCATGCATGCTTCTCTCCAGGCAGTAAACTGAAGATGACCAGCTTGATCAGTGTTTGGTGCATTGGAGCAGTCAGTCACTAAATCCACATCAACTGCTCCGTGGATGTCAGGTAGCAAAAGCCAGGCTGCTCTTGTTGTAAGACCAGAATGGGTCTGCTGGTCAGACCTAAGGCCCATCTTACCCAACAGGTTTTGTGGAAAACTTGCAAAACCAGGGTTACTCCCTGCGGGCGCTGGAATTCTGCACTTTAGGGTCTTTCTGCCCTATTTATGTCCTTGTCCGTTAGCACACACCATTCAAGAGTAGCTAGCAAGCAAGAGGTCTGAGCTTCCAATGTGCCGTACTGCTGGCACAAGCGGGTAGAAGGTTATCGCATGTGTAAGTGAAAGAGGTGGTGGGGGACACTGGTTGCTCCATTTGCAAAGCCCCCCGTGAATGTGCTCTCTCCCCTCCTGTCTGAAAGCGGCCCAAGCATGAATTGCCCATTGACTTGTTTTTGTTTATTCTTGCAGGCTGGAACAGCCGTACTTCTGCGCGGGTGCCCAGTTCTTCCAGGCACTGAGTCATTGCTCCTCTCTCCAGCGGCTTTGCATCGTCTCCCGGAGTGGGACTCTGCAGTCTGACGCAGTGATGTCATTTATGGCCAACTGCCTTGAGGTCATCATGTGCCACATGTTTATGGGAGAATCTCTTACCGTTTGCAAAAATCTCCAGCAATCTATTGTCCGGAGGTGAGTGTGGAAAGGGGTTGATGTGGGATTTCTGGAGCTGTTGAAGATTTATCTCCATTTCCTTGCTTGCCAAGGTTTATATGGCTTGGAGCACTTGTTCCAAGAAGCTAATAGGTACTGTGTAACCGCTTGGCACATCAACTAGCCTCTTATTTTAATAAGAGTGAATCAGTGAAATATTTGAAGGTATTATATGAATTTTTGATTCCATTCCCACCCATGTTCTCTGCAGTTCTGTTGGCTGAGTTGAAGTTCTGGATGTAAAGCACCATCATAAATCAAATGACACTTTTCGTGTAAACAAAACATCTGCCGACATTTTAAGTACTGGGAGAGTTGACCTTGAAGCTTTCTTCCTTTCCCACAAGTGACTAAGATAATTCTTCATCCTCTAATCACTTGTAAATGTCACTTACTGATAATCCCCTGGCAGCGCAATTCAAAGCCATTAAGGGGTTGTTGTGAAGGGTTTTTCTTCGGGGGGTGTGTGTGTGGGGAGAATTGGTACAAACTGCCTTCGCACGTTTGGCAGTTCTTAAATGCATTTTGCTTGGCCCCTTGCAGTGTTCTGAGGCTCACGTGGTGGGAAACGTTTGTGTGTGAGCTGTGAACTGCATTTGAAAAGAGAGCTTTTAATTATGCTTGGCATTTTGAAATCTTCTAATAGTGGCAGTCATCTTGCAAAATATTTCCCATGCAATAGACTTTCCATTTTTTTTTCTATAAGGCTTTTCCTCCACCTTCACTCTGTTTTCTTTGTCACCTACTGTTGCTTTGCCCTGTTAAGCTCTAATAAAATTTTCAAATCGCATGGCATTATTACTGCATCCTAAAGGGTGCTCCTCCCCCCAGCCTTTCTCCAGCTTCAAACTGACTTATTACACTTGGCTCGTTTCTGCACATCAAATCCAGAAGAGCCTATGACTATATTAGCTACCTACCAAACTGCACGCGAGATTGTTTGTTACAGCCTCTGAAAGGCTCAGTGTCCTTCTGGGACAGTGATTGTTGGAAACATCTAAGTAAATTCCTTGTGATGTGACAAGGATTCTTTGAGTTTGATTTTCACAGGCCTTCATGTCTGTAAAAACATTTCTTGGTGGATTTCAGTTGTGCTTTGGGGATCCTTAGAGAGAACCAAGAATCTGCAGTTCCCATTTTTTATTTTGCCCTCCCCTCTGCGATGCCATTGCAGCACTGGCCAAAATTTTAATGTCCACTTACTGAGCAGAAATATGCTATTCTGCAGTCTTTTCTCCCTCTTCTTCTCTGTCGTAGATGGATTTTCACTACATTCTGTACCTCTTAATAATTTAAACCCTGGGAACTTTCCAAAGAGCAGTTGATGCCTTGTGGAAATATTAAAAACTATTTTTACATTTAACAACAGTTCTGGCTGTCATGCTATTTTTTTTCTTTTGTATTTTATTACTAGAGACATTTGTATGAAAACGGGATTTTTGAAGTGTAGTGTTTTTGGTTTTTTTTCCTGAAGAGAGCATCTGTTCCCACTGCAAATTCTACACCTGAAGTCATAATCGTCTATGACATTGTAATTGGTGGCTCTGGAAACGATTTTGATGTCACATAAGATTATGACTTCAGGAGGAGGATAAGCAGTGGGAGCAGATGCTCTCCTAAGCAACAAAGATCCCGTTCTCATGCAACTGTCTCTAGTAATAAAATGGAAGGAACAAAATACAGAAAATGATGTGTAAGCAAAGCCTGGAGTCTTCCATGAGCCATCAGTGAGTCTTTAACCACGTGACTTTTCCAGTGATCCCATTCTCATCCTTGCACAAATGCGCCTTTAGATGGGGTCAGGAATTGACTTTCTCCTGACTACATTTTGTCGACTACTCCAAGAGCAAAGAGATGTGCAGTAAAATCTGTGTGTTCATTGCTTAAACCTGTGGATAAAGCCCTAATTCACAGCATGGCTTCCTCTAAAAATGTGCTGTTAGTGTCTCTTTAATCCAAGTTTTAATTGGAAGAACCCATTGGGCAGCAAGTTTGAAGTTATCTGTCCTAGTGCCAGAACGAAATAAGGTGATTTATCCTTTTTTTTTGTTTTTTTTTGTTTGGAATGTGTGCAGATGCTGCGTGTGCAGAGAAAAACATGGCGAGTGGGTGGGAAGGAGGAGGCGAGAGCAGGGAAGGCAAGGCAGTGAGCCTTTCATTGTTTTGCTCCCTTCCTTGAGCTGGGAGAATTGATCCATATTCCTCGGGTCCCATTAAGGGTTAGAGTTCCTGTTTTAGGGCTATGGAGATGGTCTTGTTAAGGCTGAGAGCAGCCAAGTGATTGCTGTTTTTTAACAGGGATATGGGACCAAACTGACTCCTATTCTGCCAGTGCCTCCAAAAAGAGAAGAAATGTGAGTGGGAACTGGAAAGGCATAGGGCTGGTAGGGCTATGTTTGTAGTAGTTTGTAGCCAGTAGTTTGCTGCGGGTGATAGAGCTGGTAGGGCTTGAAAATGCCATCTGGGTCAGTGCAATCCTTTTTCAGATGTGGATACACAGGAGGGTTTGGGTCATAGAAGAGGCTGGGACCGATTTGGGGAGAACAGACTGATTTCAACTGCTGAGTTGTACTGGAAGATAGTGTATGTACAGGGTGTGGTGATGAGAGCTTGGAGCGTAAATCTCCTGCATCACACCGATGGCTTAAAGCCTGAACTGATTCTCAAACTCTTTTCCTCGACTATAAAATAAGGATCGTGTTACGTATTTCTGTTCTGCTGGTCCTGAGAGAGAGTTGTTCTCATGTCTGTTAGTCTTGTGACAGCTCTAAACCAGGCCCTGTGGTGTCCAGTTTTCTTGTGGGCAGTTTTCTGGTTAAAGTTTGCTATTTGGGACAGATTAGTTTACATATTTAAGTCATTAAGAGCCTCTGATTCAGTTCTGCCTCTTTTGCAATGAAACACAGTAAGCAGAACAGCACTCATCTGGAGCCCTCATCAGCAAACAAGAGGCTTGCAAGGGCAAGGTCTCCTCTGAGCTTTGGAGAAGACTGTTTCCCTCTGGGCAGATAAATCATTGCAGTGTTTTTCTTTATTCTTTTTTCTTCTGTGTGAATGGGAGGGGTAATCTCCTTTATGGTTCAGGGAGATACTCTGTGCACATAAGAAGGGCCTAGTGGTTAGAGTGGGAGATGTGGCTTGAGTAAACCATATCCACTTCCCTGATCTTCCTCGGATTTCACATGTGACAGTGATATAGTCTCAGTTTCTGTGTAAAATGACTTCTTTTTTTCCTATCACATGGCGCTCAGCTGCTGAAATACTTGAGATAGTAACAGATCTAACGAACACAATGTTATTCCCTCTTATGCTTGGACCCTAACTTTGCCAAAGTGCTTGGCTCCAAGTGCGTGTTGACTCTGTTTAAATAATTCTGCTGTTAAAACCGCTGCGGTGGTAGTTCCAGAAATGCTAAAATACCACAACTTGGGGACCTACGGTTGCAGGTTCAAGTGTGACCCCAGACCTGTAGCTGTGCCAAGAGGCTTCTTTGTAGAAAAGTGAGGTTTGCTTCTCCCTTTTGGGCTGAATTGCAGTGCTGGGATTCTTTCTGAATGCTTGCAAAGAGCCGGTGCGTCCAAAGCCCAGTCCAGGGTACAGGGCTTACTTTGAGCGACTTTCCCGGGGGGTTTCCACACTGTTATTTTGTGAAATAGTCAGTAGATGGAGCTGTGACCTATGGAAGGTGTCACACTGCTTACTGACGGGTTGCGTGCTAAATAATTGTATTTATACGCTTGTATTTCTCTGCCCTAGAAATCTTGCAGGCAAGGAATTTGGATGACTTCAGGGTTGCACAGCTACATGGCGTGGTTAGTGGGCACTTCACAAATGTGCCGGAGAAGTTGCTTTCCTGGTGAAGCTTACCAGCAGAAAACAGTCTGGAAGAGGGCATGGGAAATGCTTTGCCTAATATCTCCTTGGCCTCAAGGACAGTTTATGTTTTCCAGCGTGTTCCTTTGAAATTTTGTTGGGTTTAGCTTAAGTGTTTAGGTAGTTCCTATCATTGTAATGATTTCAAGGACTCTACAACACTAGACAATACAAGCCTGTGAAAAATCCTTGAAAAAACACCTTGGAAAAGATGAAGAAAGCAACAGTAAAAGAAAAAAAACCCCAAAGCAAAACAAAAATAACTCTGAGAGTGTGTTGTCATTAGGGATTCTTCATACATAAGGGGAAAGTGTCAAGGCATAGAGATGACTTGTGATTTATAGAAATGCAATCCAAATTAGGCCGTGGTAGAGAGCATGGTCAGGAGGCGAAAGACTGTGGTGCAGCTGAAGTGTGTTTTGGGGAGCGTGGGTAGCAGGGCTCAACTGCTCATGTGTCCCAAAAGTGCTATTGTCATCCCCTGGGATCCGATAGCTGTTGGGACAAGACGCAGAGGGCTGGGGCTGGCTGGGCTCCTGGTGTGGCATCCCCCCAGAGCTGTGGGGTCAGAGCGGGGAGTTGGCAGTCCTAGCTCAAGCTCTCTGCCCCTGTTCCCCTAGCCATGCTGGCTACCTGTCTCCAGCAAATGGCTTTGCAAAGCAAATGTGTGATTCAGAGGGTTAACCAGTGCTTGAAAGTGCAGGGAATTTTACTGTTTTGGGACAATCTGCCTGTTCTGGGGATCCAAAACGCAGAGAAAAGAGAAACACTAATTTAACCTTCCTTCTTCTGCCTGTGTCAGGTATGAGGACCTCTTAGTTTGAAGTGACTTTCACAACAGGACCTCTGCAACTTTCCAGGAATTGCTATTTCAGTCTGAATTAGATCTTACTAGCCAAGCTTCTGTAGCGTTACCTAAATTTTCCCCTGCTTGTTAGTGTCTTTTCTTAACATGAAAATCTTGGCTGGATCTTGTCTCTTCTTAAACTGCTGATTCCAGTGGCCCTGTGGGGCTGTCAGAGCCATGATGCTCGCTGAAGGGGTGAAGTGCCCTCCTGGGATTCAGTTGCAGAAATAGGGATTCCAGGTGGGACCATGGGGCTGAAACTGAGTATTTGGAAAGTGCTGAGTGAGCCAGTCCCTCTCCTGGCATTTAGCACAGGACTGAACTATCTAATTTTTCTTCACCTCAGAGCTAAGTGATCCTCCCTCCCTTGTTGCTATTGCCCTGGATATCCCTGCAGAATTCGTCTTGCCTGGATTCTCATTGTGGGCTCAGCCTCAGAAAAGCCCTTTTGGGTAATCCTTTTTACTGTTAGATTGGGTAGGAGGGGGCTGCTAGGGCAGTAAGCGAGTGCAAGATCATCTTTGAATTCAGTAGAGTCCTCCAGCGTCCTTCCTGCACTGCCCACCTGACCGCTGCGATTGTATTGACGCTGCAAAAAGCTGGTATTACCACCTAGGGCTTGTTTGAGATTTTCAAGCTGGTTTTGCATCCCTTCACCACCTTCTCTTCCTTCTGACCTTGAAAAAGTCCCTCTCAGTACACTGCTGGCTTTCCTGGATCCCAGAGCCAGCACGGTAGCTGCCGATCCCACTCCACTAGCCTAAGCATGTTGTGGGCTCAGGCCCTGCGTCTGATTGCAGAAGACTTAATGTATCGCTAGGCTGGAGTAGTGAATCATTAGCATCCTGTTCCAGCTTTCATTGTCTGTTTCATTTCCTGCTCTTAGAAACCCCTGAATCATTCTGTCACAGACTGAATAACAAACTGCATCCTTGTCAGCTTGCGTTACCCAAGAATTCCTTGGCGGGCTTGGCGAAGGCTGACTCTGCTTGAGGTGTGGCCTGGACACCTTCGCTTCTACCAGGGTTGTTGTTTATGGGTGGGTTCAAATCCTTTACAAGCCAGCACGGCTTCTGGGACCATCCTCAATTTGGCATATTAATGTATCTTCTTTTGGGGGTACTAACATAACCCCTTCTTAAATGCATTCCTGTGGTTGACCCAAATGGCTTGTTCTAACTGCTAGCTCATGTGTTTTGAAGGGAATTCAGTCCTGAAACCTTCCTTAGAGGGTAGATTGGTTTGTGCATGAAATAGGTTTCAAGGAGTGTCCTCCTCTCTTTCTTGGCTGAGAAATAATATTGGAATAGTATTGTCGTGCTCTCTCTTCATGAGGGTGTAAAAGGTTGAACGGAAGCATTAACTGCAGCTTTAAAGCATTTCCATAGTAAAATAAATCTAATTGAGCAGTTATTGCAGCAGCTTTTTAATTTGTGGAAGAGATTAGGAAATAACTTTCAGCTTGCTCTGGTAGAGCACTCCCCTAGGACGTGTCCTGGGTGCTCTGGCATCACTCTTTGGGTTCTTATTCCCTCCCCCTCTAATTGTCCAGTCACATTTGACTGATGCAGAGTTCAGCTGGCAAAATAATGTAAGAACCTCAATCTGCAAGCATGTTTGATATAAACCTCAGCTCAAAGGGGAAGCAGTGGAGTGTCATTCATGCCTTACAGAGAGAAACCACAGTATAGAGATGTAACTTGCCTCTGCTCAGGATGAGTCTGACATATATTGCTCCTTCCCCATGATGCGATGCAGTGGCAGAGGATGCTGCATTGAAGATAATGGGAGAGTTGGCAGTGTTAGAATCATTAAGGTTGGAAAAGACCTTTAAGATCATCAAGTCCAGGTGTTGTGTGTGTATGACTTCGAGTCCCATCTGTGCCCCTTCATCTCAGGTTGGAGGCTTAATGATGGGACTTAAGGTGAGGGAAAATTGCAGGCCTTGGGAGAATGCCAGTTTGTCTGTGTAGACATGCTTGGATGGAAGACACGCTTAAAGGAAGACCCTTTAAGAAGGAAATATCTCATTGTGTGGAGTTAAGGGCAACCTGAGGAATCACAACAGCTTTCCTCAGGAACGTTTGAAGTCCGTTTCTGAGATCAGAAGATGACGTCTGTGCAGCGCTGGAACTCTGTTGGGGTTGGAAGTGAGAATGGCACTAGGGAACAGGTCTGCTTTAGGGTCACTGTGTGGAGGCTTCTGGGGGATGAGCGGGGGGCAAGTGTCCTCCCTGCCCATGGAGGAATGGGCCTAGCAGAATCCCACCCAGTTTCTTTGGTGTGGCTAGAAGATGCTCTGGAGAAGCTTCATTTTATGCTCTTGGCAGTCACTGTAAGGAGGAGAGCTTTTGCAGTTCCCTGGTACTGACTTCAGGGCACAGGCAGTGGAACAAATTTTAAGCGTATGTCTGGCCTTCCCTGAAAAGATGAGAAAAGTGTGTGTATCTATGTTGGGTCATGTCACTTGTCAGCAGCTCCAGCCTGTCCTGGCACCTCCTCTGTTCTACCGTGCCATGCTTCAGGGCTGGGAGTTTCCAGCCTGGCTCAGGTATGCTGGCTGAAGCTTTCAAGACGGATGCTACATTTGAACTTTCAGATGTGAGCAACTTTTCCAGTGAAAACAGACTTATGCCGTGCCTGGTGGAGGATTAACAGGGTTTTTGTGCATGTGGGTGAAAGAGCTATATACATGGCAAAAAGTAAGTCAGTCTGAATTCTCTTCTCTTGAGAAACTTTGGCCTCTCCAGAAGCTGCTCACCAACCTGTGGGGGAAGTCTAAATGGAGTGTGGAGAAGGTGTGCAGCTGCAGCAGAGGTTGGTTTGCATTTGTGAGAGTCATGCAAACCAGAGTCCATATCTGCTCTGTCCCCACTGCATTCGGTTCCCCCAAATCAAGCTTCTCCTGGTTTCCTTCCTTCCTTTCTTTCTCTAGAACCTCTTTTCTCATAAGCTCATCTCGATTTGTGGAGTTCAAAAATTTGGCCTTGATCCACACCGTATTTCCTTGTTTTATCTGGCGTGTGCTTCTTTTGTTGACAGTGCTTAATTATACCACCTTGTGTGCCCTTATTCCTGCTTGCCAGCTTTTCTGAAGTGGGATGTGCTGAAATGTCTGATTTTGGCATAGGGCTTTTCTTGGGTTTCTCTGGAAATCTCAAGGGGAAATAGATTCTTCAGTCCCAAATACTGCCTTATCCTTTCCTTACAAGTAAGAGAAGGTAACTTTGAGCCGCACCTAACGCGGTGGAGCTGCTGTCTTCTGGGGTCTGTGGTGCAGAGCGTTACAGCGGGGCATAATCCATCATTACAGGCTGGCTGGTAAGATTCTCCTGTGGCTTTGGGCTGCACTTTAGCTCTATCGGCAGGTGGAGTCCTGGGGACTCGCTGGCCTCTCTGGAGAGATACGTCTCAAAACACATACTGAGAGTGTTTGCCAGGAGATAACTGCATTCCAGGGAGTGACTCTTTTGTCTTGCTAAAATTGAGGAAATCTGATCAAAGTGCAGCCTTGCTTTAGACTTTTTCTCTTTCTTTTTGACTTTGTCCCTGACCTACATATTGGATCCTGCCACGCTGGTTGGAAGTAATTGAGACTGTAGTGATAGGCTATTTACCAAGCTGTTCGCTTCAAAATAACCTTACTGTGTCCAGTCCACACCTGTTCTGGGATAATTTTGGAGGCAAATAACAAAGTGCCATTAACCCTTTCAGCCACGTGCAACCTGTTCAAGATCTAACTGTAGAGTGGGGTTATACCTCTGCTGATGCCAGGAGGAATTTGTGATGCGGGGTGCATTTTGCTGTCCGTTTCCCAGCTCCATGGATGATTCCAGCCAGCTGCTGAAGCCAGGCCCACTATGTGTCCACATCCAAATGAGGACACTTCAGAGACCTCCTTGTAAAAGTTCCTGCTGGGTGGTTGTTGGTTTGGTGTTGAGTCTTCTGGACCAGCAGCTATGCTGGAAAATATGTGTGTGAGGGGGTATTTTCTTTGTTATCCCAGTGGTTGTTTCTGATTAAAGGATCTGTTTTGAAGGGGCTGCTAGTCAGTTGCCTAGAAAACTTGCTTTCATTTAATTAATCATGATGAGTTTAGTCTGGAGGTTTTGTAGGAGAGAGCAAGCAAGCATATCCTTGGCTTCTTTCCCTTGGAAAAAAAGCAGGGTTTCATGTCTGGAACTGCAGCTCTTTTGTCTCCCCAGGTCGACATCCTTCTCTGTCCTTCGGGTTTTAATTTTACAAGCCATGCGCTTGCAGAGGTAGATCCAGTTTGAAGTCCATCCAGGTGTGGAATGAGGAAAGAACCGTCAAGAAGATTACAGGAGCTATTCTGCAACTCATTAACTCAATCTCTTCCCCTTCTTGTTATCTCCTCCCCATGCCTGGGGCCTTTTGAACTAGTGCTCTAAGTGCTTCTCACTTAATCTAGCCCACCTGGACAGGTGTATGAAGAAAGGAATTGCCTTCCGGGTAAGGACTAAAGGAGCATAGATTGCAGAGGGAGTCTGCTTTTGGGAACTGCTAATCCCAGTTTAACATTATGACAGCTGCTCGTTAAAATCAGGGTGTTTTTTAACAGGCAGTTAAAGGAGAGGCTTTGCACGCACATTTAGCTGAGAATAATAGTGAGCCATGTGCATTTGATTTTTTTTTTTTTTCTTAAATCACGCAAATTGTACATGGAAAGAATTCTCCGGCGTCAACTTGCTGGGGTATGGAATTTACAAGGTTTGCAGTAACATACAGTTTCCTGTTGAGGAGGGGAGAAAATTACAAAGCTTTCTTTTTTCTTTTTTTTTTTTTTTTAAGACCAAGTTCAAACCTCTCTTATAAATCCAGCCTCTTTTGGAAGGTATACTTACTGCGTTGGGGTTTTTCAGTTGTCTTGGTGGCAGATTGTCATGTAAACTTGTCTGGGTTCTCATTTTTACAGCTACATGTAAAGGCTGCTTATAAACAACAATTTTGTATATGGTGAGAAGGCAGCATGCAGATCTAATTTGGGAGAGTCTATATACAAAGAAAGAAGCAGAGGTTTCTTTGCCTTGGGGAGGTGGCTGTTTCTTCCTAGCTGAACTTCAGTAAACTTGGTCTATTAACATGATTTTCTCTGCAGGACTGTGGTGTGGGATAAGAAACATCAGGAGCTGGGGAAGGACTATCAGAGACATTTGCTGTATTTTATGTAATTTCATTGCAGACTTTACCAGCTGCCTCCCAGATCAATGGTTATTTGCTGGCTGATTTCTTTTAGGCACTGCTGTGGAAGTAAGAAACTGCTCAGCTCCTACATGAGCCCGCAGATCCACTCAAGGAGCAGTGTCTTTTTCTGCCAGCCCTTAGGCATGAGGCATGAAGGGCAGGTCTGTGATGAAGAAAGATATAAAATTGCCCCGGGTAGTTTTGTTGCTGGAAATCCTTACTCCTGCAGCTACTTAGGTTCAGGCAAATTAATTTAACCTGCTAGGACTGAGCAACTAGCCTTGGAGTGGGAGTTTCTCTGCTATGTTTTTGGCAACTCTACTCCAAATCATTTGTGGATGGGAACATCCGTTCTGTCTCCCTGGGAAATGCCAGTCTCTTGTGGCTTTTTCTTCAGCTGGCTGTATTGCTACCTGAGATTTTCATGTGTGTTTCCAGCAGCCAAATCTCTAGAGCAGTTTCCTCTGTGTTTGACAAAAATCTGGCTGTTTCAGTGCTAGAGATGAGCTGGGAATTTTCCAGATGCACATCTGTATGAGAGAAGTTTGAGCATTGAACTCCTCTTTCGACCCAACACAACTTGGTTCAGCCTCAAGGGACTGATGCTGCCAGTTTGACTCTGCCTCCTCTAGAGTGATAATGAACTGGCCCTTGTCACACTGTTTGGAGGAAGCATCTTGGTGGCATGGGGCTAATAGTCACAAGTCTTTTAATCTTCAAGGTGTAACTCTTAAGCTATAGCATAACTTCCCTTTACCTCCCAGCTTTAAAAGGCTGAACTCTTGTTATGCTACACTGAGTAATACCGTTTCTTTTCCCCCATGTTCTCTTACTCACCAGGTTGCTATCATGTAGAGTATTCGCTGATGGGGACTTGGACTCTTTTTGTATGGCTCTTTTTACATTCTATAAATGGCTTTAACTTTTGCTGTTCTCTTCCTCTGCTCTGTAGTTATAACCCTGCTGCTCCTCTTTCATGTTGTCCTATCAGGCCTCTTGCTTGAAAGGTCTGGGATGTGTGCTGGAAGGCAGACCCAGTGGTGTGACGTTGGCAAGAGCAGCTGGGAGGGCAGGAGGAGAATGCAGATTTCTCTAAGAGGGGACCAAAAGACTGAGGCTGTAGATTCAGAAACTGGAAGCCAAAATTCAAGGGGCAAACAGGGATACTTGTGTGTGTTTCTGTTAGAGTAAATTCCGGTGGTGCCAAGGCAGGTTTTCAGCCATTTGGATTAAAAAAGAGGCTGCAGTGTATCTCTGTGTGTGTGTGTGTGTGTGTGCGCGCGCGTGTGCACACACACTTAAATAGTTATCTGCAGATCTGAGTTTTTAAAACTTGCTTGTGCTCTAATTGCAGAGTGTAGACTCTGCATGCAGAGCAGCCCAGCCTGAAGTGATAATCCCAGCCCTGGGGGAATGCCTGGCACTGCTCTGGCCTGATTTTCTTAATGGCTCTGCAACTTGCTGCTGGTTTGTAGATGGTTTAAATTGTTATCTCTGAGCACGTTGCCCAGCTTGGGCAAAGCTCTTGGGAATCTCTGATATCCTCTAAGAATACCCATATGTTGTGATTTTTTTTTTTTCTTAATTTCTTCCTCCCTCCCCATGTTAGGCCCAATTTGGGTTTGTGTCAGGTCAACAGACTTGCCGAAAAGGGGTGCAAGCCCAACCTGCACTCCCTGCTGACATGTAGAGAGGTAACCGGGAGACCTTGACTTCCAGCTGCCCCTCCTGCCTCCTCTGAACAACCCTTCCTTGCTCCCAACGCTGCATGATCTACATCCATGCAATCCCCTTCTCTTGCCCTGGAGAATTGGTGTTTCTCCTCAGCTAATAACCTGTGTCTGATTTAGTTTCCAGGCGGACCGCCC
>NC_138591.1:4339470-4370530 GCF_964289735.1 Phaethon aethereus
ATGACAAGTATTTAAAAGTTTGGGGGTTTTTTGATTGAGAAGTACCACAAGGACTCTTTTTTAAAATTTTTGAATAACACATTATGGTCGTTAGCACCTCAACCATGGTATGTTCTTGCTGTTTCCATTGGTTGGTCTGGTGGAAGTTGTTCTGACCTCTTTTGGAAATCCTGTCCTAGGGTAGATGGTGCCTACAGTGAATAAGTTGAGGTTCAGGGCAGATTTAAATGCAGTCTGTCTTGCAGTGTAGATGGGGATGTCATGTTCCAGTTCTGTCCTTAGATTCCACGCCTTGAGCTCATGCTAATTTTAGAGATGTTGTGAAGTATTTTCACAGTGTGATTTCAGTCAGCTTTTCTGCTCCACAGAACTTCCTCAGGCATCAGTAGTGGTCTAGATCACTTTCATATTGCCTTATTTACTGAGCACTTTTGAAAGCATCAGGCAGCTGTACCAAAATCCGAGTTACGAACTCCTGGAGGTATGTTTCTGGGTGGCAGCTGGATTTCCCTTCTGCTGGAGTATTTTGTGGTAGCACACTGGGTCTGTCTTCTGCAAAACAGCTATCAACTGGAGCTGTCTATTCCACCTGTAATCTCCTAAACACTTCTGGATGTGTTGGGCAGTGCTTTTCTGGGGAGACCCGGTAACATCCAAAGATGATGTCCCCATCTCCTTGTTGGCATTTTCTCCACAAGACACCATCTCCCAAACGCTGTTCTCCCATCGGTCGTTCATAGGAAGCCTAGTCTGATGGGATGGATTTGAGAGCAAAACACACCTCACAGCTTTGGAGAACTTTCCCTCCTTACTCTCCCATCAGTCAGGTGTGAACCCATCTGGAAATCTGTCTCGCAGGTGTAAATCTTGAGCCAGACTGTGGTAACCTTTGTGCTTGGTAGGTTACAGTGTTAACGAGCAGGTTAACGTTAGCCTTCTACTAGCACAAGTCTGTGCATTGCTAAAACTAGCCCCTGCATGCGTTTGCTGTCTGCCCTGAGTTCCTCTCCCTTCCCCACTCAGGACGGGGTGCCAGCAGTGGTCTCTGGTTTGCAGCTGGTAGCAAGGTGGTGAGGCTGGCTCGTGCTCCTCCGGGAATGGCTGCGGCTGAGCCGCGGGTGCTCCTGAAGTATTTGAGACTCTGCCTCAGGTTAGAGACTGTGCGGGTGAGGGCGAGGAGCTGGTGCCCTGTTCTTGGCATCCTGCCACTGTTTTCTCTCCTGCTCTCCTGGCGAGGTCATTCTTTCTACCTCTTGTCATATTGCTTGCCTGTTTGAATCCTTCTTTCCCTCTCCAACAGCTTTCTTCTCTCCTCCTCCCTCACTTCAGCAAATCAGATGTACTTTCTTGGCAGGAACACGAGCCACTGCTCTGTCCAGTTCAAGCCACTTTAGCTCTGACTGTTTTTTGTCTGGGTTTCTTCCCTAGAATAAATGGTGAGGGTTAGGCAGGGAGCTGTTTGAAGTGTTAGCAAAGCTGCTTTTTCCTCCTTGTGCCTGTAGCCTCAGGGCAGGGTAGAGGGAAGGCTGAGGGTATGGAGCCAGCTCACTAACGCTTCATGTTTTGTCCAGCCTAGTACATGCTGTAGGAGCAAGGCCATGCCCACCCTCAGCAGGGATTTCCCTTCCACATACATGCTGTGGTGCTGGCAAAGACTTTGGCAGAGCTGCCAGCTTGCCTGTTCTGTCCCGCTGGAAAACCTGGTTTGGGGGACAGCGGTATGCAGGAAACACTTGTTGCTTAGTGGTGGTGTTAACCCTTTGGTCTTGCGGGATAGAGTAACCTGATGAAACGTGCTGTACTTAGACCTTTTGCTTGGCAAAGCGATACCCATCTGCCCTGTGTCTTGCTAGATCAGGGCAGACAATCAGGCATGTTTTGTAACGCCATGATTCTGTTGAGTGGAGTATGATGTTTAGACAGTCATACAAGTGGGTCAGAAGTCCTGATGTGAGTTGTAATCAGGGCTAGGAAAGGTCACCCACAGCTATCTAGCACAACAAATAGTGATAAAAAGCTAAAAAGTCCTTCCACCCCGCCACTCCCCAACTCCAGGCCAATGCTCGGTATCTCTACTACAAATCCTCTTATGGTGAATGAGAATTTCCGCTGCTTCTGCACTCCAGGCAGGATTCACCAGATGTTAATAATGTGCTTATTTTCTCTAAGTGCTATTTTGGCATCGGTGTTAATTACAATTTATATTCTGCAACATTTACACTGGGAAAAGAACCCACCCTAATAGTCCCCAATTGGCAGAGCCGGGCTATTAAACATAGCACCATATGTTCTGAGCAGAGCAATATATGGGACTCAGAGCCCACTCAGTGCTGAGACTCCAGTGTGCAGCGTTAGAGGAGGAGAGGAGAATGGAGACACGGGTGTTATGTTCCTGGCTTTTATTTAATATGAAATTCCCCCTCCTTTTCTCTGGTCTCTGTCTCCATCTCTCCAGAAATCTCCCTCCTGCTAACGGTGAGCATCTAATGAGGTGATCTCTGAGCCTGCTGATGCCACTGTCCGTAGTCTAAAATAAATGAATTCAATTACAGAAGGTGCCCTTCTCGCCAGGGCTGCCTCTGCAGGATTCCCAGCCCCTGCTGGCGTGTTTCTTGCCGCACTCCAAATCAGACCTCCGATCTTTGGGAACTGCAGAAGAAATCTTCGCTTTGACCATCAACGAGGTGTCACGCTTCTTTGGGAGAAGGATATTCTGGGACAAGTGCCATTAGTGGCTAAAATCAGAAGTTGTTTGCTGCTCTGCTGACGTCCAAAGTCTTGTGTAGCAACGTAGCTTTTTGGTTGCTGCAGGCTGGGGGAGTCTAGACCTGAAGAGTGGCAGTGGTTTTGGTGCGGGGAATTTGGTGGGGCTAAGTCGTCGGTGTTTCGGTAGCATTCTTGGAAGGACTGTAGGTTCAAGGATTGCTTCCTGAGCCGTTTTGCAAAGCTGATTTCATGATCTCTTTAGAAAATGGCAGTGTAGCTACTGCTCAGTTCGTAAAGGGGGCTGTACGGCAATGGCCTCTCCCTTCAGGAGAGCTTGGACTGCAGTCGCTCGTCTGACGGGGAGGTGGTTCGGCAGGAGGAGCAGTGGGAGTGGAAGGAGGCAGGGCAGGAGTGTGATGCGGGCCTCGAACAGGAAGGCAGACGCGCACTGTGAGACCTGGCCTCGGTTTCCCCTCTTGTGAACGGGGAGGAAGGCTCACCTGCCTCGCGCAAGGCAGCGTGCAGGGGTGCAAAACACTCTTCCCAATGGTGCTCCCTTGGGAGGAGAGGGCAGGGCTGGGGCTGCTAATGCTGACTGATAGGTAGCAGCAGCGACCCTGCTCCCTTTAATTCCCTACTACCTCCTCTTCCACTGAGGCATGTGAGATTCCCAGGGGAGCAGAGCAGGATCTGTCCCTTTGCCTGGCTGATCTTCAGAGGTATGAAAGCGCTGGGGCAACGCACAGGAACGGGACTGTACGTCGTGAGGTGCTGGGTGCTTTCTCCCAGCAGCCCTTCTTTGGGATGGGGTATCCCCCCATGGCCGCAGAAATTTCCGCTTGTGGAGGTAATCGGTGCAGAAGGGTTCTTTCATCTGCTGAAGGGAGGTGCAGTACCCCCTTGGCCGGTCGCAGTGGAGAGTGTCCAGCCAAAGCCCATCGGCAGGGAGCCGCGCTGGGTGTCGCAGAGGCAAACCTCCTTCCGCTGCGGCTCTCCTGCCTCTTTGATGAGATGCGCAGGCAGCCGGGGTGCTCTAGCAGGAGAATCATTTCCATAGAAACCAATTGGGATGTTGTATGGGGAATAATGATTAATAGTGAAGGGATGTTGCCTCAGGCCCTTTTCATTTTTTAGGGGGCAGTGAGGGACAAACCGGAGCACAGGTGGGGGGACAGGCAGGCTCAAAAACTAATGGAAACTGTCCCTTCCATTAATTTCCAGGGCAGCTTCCCCTCTTCTTCTCCCGTGCCCTGCCCCCCACTGCTGCTTCCCAGCTTTCGTCAAATTTTCAAAATGGCTAACCTGGTTAGAAATAATCATAATAATAAAAAAGGATGGATGAGGTCTGACTACTAACATTGTTGCTGTTAGCAGCAGGATTTCAGCCATAAAACATGAAGCAAGGGAGGCATTGACCTTTCCGCTGTTTGAAATGAATGGAGACATCAATATCTATTGTTTTGTGGCATTGACCTCTGACGCTCTTGTTTTGCCCTCCCCTTTCTGTTTTTTTTTTTTTTTTAATTTCCCCCTGACAGTCGAGGAAAGGGGTCAGTTTGTACCATGTATTGATCCCAATCTTATTTGGTGATAGCGAAATAATTAGAATTTTAAAGATCTCTGCTACATGCTGGCGAAATACATACACAGACGCGCACGGCGAGCCCCCGTTTCCTGCGTTGCGTTCTCCCCCCTTCCTCTCGGAGATTCAAAGCTCTGAGATCTGAAGGGAGACAGATCAATATAGGTTTAATCGTGATGGGGTTTTTATTCCAGTTTTTTAAATGGTAAAGTGTAACGTTTTATGTTAATGTTGTCGGAGTCTGGCTGCCTGGTGCCTTGTTTTATTTATTGTTTTAAGTAGCCCCTTCTTTTGTGAACTTCATCTATGTACAGGGAATGTGAAATCAGGCATTGCTAATTAGCTGTATGACAATTAAGTAATGTAGCACAAAACCATTAGGACACTGGATTTGTTTTTGAAGTTTGTCCTTTGAAGTGGAAGCTGCAACTCCCTGCCCAAGGCTGCTGGGGAAAATGTTTTTCTATCAAAACTTTCTTTTGAAAATAAAATGTCAGTGTAAGAGTCCCTATTTCTGTCATCTCTCCCTATAAACAGTGGGTGGAAATTGTTTCTCATTGTAAAAACTGCTGGCATTGATAGAAAGGGAAATTCAGAAAAGCATTAAATGGGCAGTTGGTTTCCAAACACCCTCAGTTCTGGTAGAGATGTTACCAAAACTGCTTGTTTAGCTCATTGAAAGAGAACGGAGCTGCTTTAGGAGAGAAGACCCAGGTCACAACCGATGCTTTGGAGATGGCAAAGGGAGGCGGCCCTCAAAACTGCAAGTTCGCCTCTGACGCCTGAAGTGCCATTGGGATGCGACGCAGCCTGGTCGCAAAGACCGACAAGCTCCTCGGTTCGGGCTCCTCCATCTGTGCGCTCGTTTGACACTTGTGTTTGCATCTGGCCCTTTGTTCTAGTAGTGAGTCGAATTCTGAATGTGCAACTTTCATGTACACTGGTGGCATGTAAAACTTCAAATAAAGAGTGAAACTGATTTTGAACCAGGTCTCTCTCGTTGCCTCCTGCCTCTTATTTCCCTTTAAAACCAAAGCCATCCTCCTTGGAGACACGCTTTGGTGTCGCATTTTAAGTTTAAGCGATGTGAGGTGAGTCGCTGCGGCGAGGTGTGTGTGGGCAGGGATGTGCCTGGATGTAGCCCCAGTCTGGACTGGGAGCTCTGGAAGTGTGACCCACTGGGAGTGCTGGGGTGAGTGGTGCTAATGGGGTTTACAGCCTTGTTCCCCCAGGTCCGAGGTTTGTGGATGCTGCTCTGTGCACCTTGGTGCTCGTGGCCGTGGGCTCGGCTGCACGTTGAAGAAGGAGCTGCTTTGTGTTTAGGAAATGCTTTTCCCCCGTGGATCTCCGAGCACTCACCTGCTGAGCCATGTTGCTGTGGGACAAAACAACTGTTATCCCTGGGTAAGTGAACCAAAGCGACTTGCAGGAGGTCCATTGCTCTGAGAAACCCCAGGCTCCAACCTACGCCTTGCTCCGACCGCTCCAGCCTCTGGACCTGCACCGCTTTTTGGCATGAAGCCCTGTGCACGCTGCAGCTGGGGCAGCACCAGTCACTGGGCTTGCCTGTGTGGAAAGGCTGGTCAATGCTAAAGAGAATACGGATCCTGTCGAGCTGCCTCTTGCGTTGCTGTTCCTGGGGCTCGGGATGGCGATACGGGGGCAAGCTGGGCTTCTGGCACAGCTTGGCGGAAAATGGTGCAGCTCGTGTACCCACGGGCTTAAATCAACTCACCCCAGGTAGGTGAAGCAGTAGGAGATGACTCAAAATTGATGTGTGATCAGGTTTTAACAGGTGAGTGAGTCCGTGCAGGACTTCTGGGGCTGCAGGAGAGCATGTGTGCTGCGGTCTCTCCCTGCGGTGATCCAAGGTCCTGCACCAGCTTTTCTTTCAAAGGAGATGATGGGCTCTCCTCTGTTTTTCTGTTCTGGCAGGTCCGCTCACCAGGGCACAGAGCGGAGACCCTCCCCCCGTCCCACCTGTGTTTAAGTTATGGATTTCATTGTTCCAATAACTTTTATCTAAACGTGTTTTTGGGGGAGGGAGGAAAGAGATAAGGAGGGAGGAGGCTGAGGAAAGAATGTGCTTTTGGTCTCTGCTAAGCCTCCAACTTATCGCCGGGGCTTGCCGCGGGGTTTCGGCATTAGCAGTCCCAGAGGAGGACTTAAGGGGGAAATGGCTGAAAGGGCCGTGATTGATACGATACGCTGGGAAGAGGAAACATGGGGAAGGCCCATGTGGAGCAGCCCTCTTCCCATTCGGTACCGATCTCGTGCCCTCTGCCAGCTTATCTGTTGGCGAAGGAGGGACATGGCTTGGTTTCCAGGAGGGACAACTGGAGCGGAGGTATGAAAGGGTTGAGTGGTGGAGAGCCCCACCGGGCGGGGGGAGAGACCTCCAGCAGCCCTTGGGTTGTCTTGGTGTGTTTCTGGTTTTGCCCTCACCTATACAGGCAGTATTTAGGCAAATGGAGTATTGATCTCTGCAAGGGGGTTCAGAGAGAGGGGGCAAGAGGCACCTCTGCTTGCTGTGGGGAAGGAGGAGGCTGGTCAAGTGCCTCAGACCAGGTCATGGCAACCCGGAACGTGTTTAAAAAGAAGAAAAAAGGTAATTGTGAATGTACTGGCTTGTCCCGTGGCTTTTCTCTCTGCGTTCCTGCTCGTCTCCAGATGGAGAGTGGGTGCCTGCAGGGCTGGAGCCCCGCACCTCCAGAGGTGCTCGATAGTCCCCGGGCTGTCCGAGGGCTTTGGGCTCCCGGCAGCGTGTGGATGTGCAGAAGACAGATCCCAGATCCCGGCCATCCTCCAGACCCGGCTGTGTGAAGAGGACAGGGTGGGACCTGCTGGTGGAGAGCAAGGCTGTGCCTGCCTTTGCTGGACACGTGAAGGGACAGGAGACCTTGTACGTGCAGGGCTGGGCCGTTAGCGATTTCCCGCGCCGTGGGGCAGCGGCTGTGCCCTGCTCCCTTCCCCATCTCTCTGCCTCTGTTCTCTGCCCAACTGGCCTTTGTTGCTTAGTGCTTCCTGGTTTAACTGGGCTTACTGGGCGGCAAGTACCAGCCTGCTGGGAAAGCATCAGGTTCCCACTAACGCTGCAGCTCTGCAGCCCACGGTGTCAGGCCGAGGAGGGTCGGGGTGGGGGCCGATGTGGCTGCAACGCGCACGTGGGGTGGGAAGAAGTCCTGGAGATTCGGTGAGGGGGCATCAGAAAGGGTGAGGGGGGGTACAAAGCATCTTTAGCAATATCTCCAGCCAGGGAAAGAAGCTGGTAATTGTAGTTAAGGGTTTGGGGACAACACTTAAATGGACCAGACAATCCTGTTCTCTCCTGCCTGGAGATCTGGTCCTCTTCTCTCTTTGCAGAGTCTCTTGCACCTGGATACCCGAGCGCCGCGGGTCAGAAGGGGAAGCGTGGATGAACGCTGGTGCTGCTCTCTGGGCTGGTCCACCTGACCCGTTTTTCAAAGCCCTTATCTCCCACCAGCTGCTCTTCAGATGTGTCCTGGGTGAGAGCACCTCAGAGGGGCCAGGTCTGCAGGGCTGCTGGCTAAAACGCCTCCCAGACCCTCGCGCTGAGCCTGCGGCAGCGAACACTTGTTCTTCCGTCCGCTGGAACCTTGTCTGGAGGTCCAGAAGGAGAGGAGAAACGGTGTTGCCAGGCCATGGACAAGCTGTAGTCCCTGTTCAGTCCCCATGATCCAACCCTTTTCATGCGGTCCCCATGGTGGTTCTCATGGCGGCGTGGACCACCATCGAGCAGAGATTCGGAGTGGGGTGGTCCTGTAGTGCCACCCTTTGGGGCTGGGGGCCATGGTGGCTTTCTGGTTGGCATCAGTGTGGACTCCAGTGTCCCGTTCCCCGTGCTTGAATTCTCTTTCTGGTGTGCCAGCGAAGGCCTGCACGGCGTGGGCGAGCCACGGCGAGTGGAGAAGAGGAGGAGGTGGATGAACTTTCTCTCTCCTATGAAGCACGTCGGTATGGAGAAGTATTTCTGAACAAACAAGTCTCTTGTCCCTGTCTCCTGGAAAAGCTGCATTATCAGAGTACCATCGCTGTCCTCTCCTCTCCTTCCCCCGATGAACGGGAATTAAAAATACAACTAATAAAACCCTTTTACTTTCTCCAGGAGGAGGAAAAAAAAAAGAGCCTTGAAAATGCTAAAGGACATAAAGGGCATTCATGAAAGGGTTGGATGGTGGTTATTGCAGCAGGGGGAAAAACAACATTATTTCACTGTGTAGATAAAAGGAAGTGGAAAAGCAGCATATTTATAGCTAGGGAGCCTGGATTCCTTGTTAAGCCGCTATTATCAAATTAATGTCAAAATGCATCAAACAGGCATGAGTGTTCTGGGCCCCTTATGCAAAGTGCTTGCAAATTGGTTACAAATACATTTGTTTACAGGGTACGAGGCAGGAGCGAGCTAATTAGTCATTGTAGCAGGGTTGTTTTGTGTCTTTTTTTCCCTTTTTTTTTTCTTTTTTAAAAATTTTTTTGGCAATTACACAAGCAAGCTGTTTTGAAGTATAAATAGGGGCTGCGTTACAGCCCCTTCAAAAGGGAATCGAATAGGAAGCGCGGGATGCGGAGGGCTCGACGTGAGCGGTGTGGAGCATCGTTGCCTCTCCTCCCCGGGCTCCCTGCGCCGCGGCCCTCGCTGAGAGCTCGGCCCCGGGAAACGGCGTGAAAACCTGTCCGAGGGCAGCAGGAGGGCGAGACGTGGGTGGAAAGGGAATGGCTGGTGGTTTGGGGTCGTCTGGCGGGGGCTGATAGCTGCCCCTCGGCTGGGGATGGCTGTAGCTGCTCCCCCCGTGCTGGGGACTGGCCCTTTTGGTACGGGACCTGTTAAGGTTTCGGCTGTGGGAGTTCGTTGGGCCTGGGATATTTGGGGGTGCTTTGGCTCTCGACAGCAGCAGCCACCGACTCGGGTTATGAAGCAGCTCGTGCCCCGTTAGTGGGTACCGACACTGTTTTGGGGGATGCTTGGACCGAGAGAGCAGCCCCCGGCTGGGTGATGGCATCCCCTTTGCGTCGAGAAAGGGGGCTGGTGTGAGCTCCCCCAGGGGAACGTGTCTTTGGGGTTTCTTTAACCAAACCACGGGCTGTGCCTCCCAAACCTGTCAACGAGAAGGTGAAGCAGGAAAGCTTTCTCTGACCCTCAGCGCTGGGAAGGGGAATTTGGGGGGGGGTCCCGCTGCCTGAGACCTGAATGTGTCCCGTTCTGGGAGTAAATCGCACCGCTGCTGCTCAGGGAAGCTGCGAATTGAATCTGCTCCGGTGGGGGAGGATAAAGCCAAGGGGGGTTTACTACCGTTATAATTATTTTTAATTTACTAGGAAAAAGAAAGGAGAGAGGCAGAAACAAGTTGTTGCCCCTCTTGTGCCAGAGGGCCCGACATTTCTTGGCAGAAGGTGTGCAAACAGCCCCGTGGCTGCTTCCCCGTTCGGATTTGTTTCCGGTAAATCTGCCCTTCAGGCTGGAACAACCCTTCTCAGCGGGTCCTGCGCGGCCAGAGGTGCTGGGAACATTGAGTTTAATGCTATCGTAAAACCCTGCTGTGGTTTCCATCCCCTCGAGGGGGGCAGTGACCGTGCGGGACGGCTGTGCTCAGCACGCCTTTCGTACCGGCAGAACCTGGGGTGCATCAGACCCTGCCATGGTGTGGCCGGAGCCGGGTGGCTTCCTGAGGTCGCTTCTGGCATCGGAGCTTTCTTCTGAGAAGCCCGTGGGCTTGGTGCAGCTGAAGGCGCGTGAGCCCGGGTGAGCTCCACAAACCGCGTTCCTGACGGCAGCTGATGGTCCCGAGCGCGATGTGTTTTGTGCCTCCAGCCGCCCAGCTCTTCCACGGTTTGCAGAGGTTGGGTGCCTGGGTGGGAAGTGAGGACCACCGAGAGCGGTGGGAGAGGGCAGGGCTTTCACCAGCCTCCTGCAGAAGCTCTGATGTTTGCACCAGGGTTTATTCTTTTAAAACTCAGGGTACCATTTCTCTGCACCTCTCCACCCATGGGAGGGTGACCGACTCCGTCAGGATCAGGGGGTATGATTTTGAGGAATATTCCCATTTCCAACGTAATCCTACCCCTGCCCTACAAGCTCTGCAGGAGCGCGGCTCAGCTGGTCAACAAATGTGTGAGCAGCCTCTTGCAATCAGGCTTTAACGGGGCGCCCAGTTGTTTTAATCACAAAGTGTCTCTCTTCATTTATAGCAGAGTTAAGGCTCTGGTTTGACTGTCGTCTCCTGTTATTGCCGGTGACCATGTCGGGGGAATGGATCCTGCTCTCTTTTGAGCAGTTGGGTGTTTCACGCCTGCTTTTCTTACAAAGGGTTGCGCAAGCGTCTCCCTGCTCTGGTGGTCAGGAGCAGACCTCAAATTCCCACCATCTTCAAGTCACGCTGGTTTGTACCTGGTGGATCGGTGCTGACCTTCAGCTGGATGAGGTCTTCTGCCCTGCTCAAGATTTTACTCCCCTTGAAATATTTGCCTTTCAGATGCAGTTTCCCCCAGTGTCTGGTCTAATGGCACTTGTATTCCTCTATCTTTACTGAAAACGCTTCTCAAATTTAAAATTGCATTTGCCTTTTCACCCATCAGTGGCTCTCGATCAGTTCCTGATGTCCCAGCACACCTGGGTCCATCCCTGCCTCAAGACTGCCTTCTTACACCCAAAATTTGTCCTCGCTGAATGTGCCACCTTCCCCATCGTGCTGCTGGTGGCCACCTCCCTTCCATCGCGCTGCTTCTCAGGGCCACCCAGTTCCCAGGGGAAACTGGCTTCTCCTTCCCAGAGCTGCTGCCACAGACGTGTCTTTTTGTGCCAGGATTTGTTGTCATCCCAGGACTGATCTGCCTTTCTCAAGAAAGTCCGGTGATGCTGGGGAAATCCAATATCATCTTACTTTCTTTATGTGCAGGTGACAAAATGTTGGTCCCACGTATATTTTTGCTTTACGCAATGTCTCTCTAGATGGGCTTTAGAGCCTTACCTTGCTATTGATGTTGGCCTAGCAGTCTTTCATTTCTCCCATGAGCTGCTTTCCCCTTTCCTAATGATGGGGACACCATTTGCCTTCTTCCTGTTCTGTGACACCACTCACATCGTGCTAACGTCGTCTGTCCAAATCCTGCAGTTCCTTGAGCTGCCTCCTTCGACATTTTGGGCTGGAGGTGGTCAGATCTTCTGTACGTCTCCTTTACCAAGGACGGTCCGTACGGACCTTCTGGGTCCGTACCACCTTCTCTGGGCTGCAAGACGCGCGTAGTAAGAGCCAGCTACTCCTGATGGCCAACGTGCAACTTGCCGCTCATCCTGGGGAGTGACGTAGAGGTGGTGGTGACCGTGTGACTCGATGGAGCTGTGTTAGCAGGTGTGCTTACCGTACGGACCCTGCGCTGGATTAACCACAGGAATCCAGCTCCGTTTACAGTCTTGGACTAAAAATGAACTCATTAAGAAAGACTCAAAGAAAGCTTTAAGGGTACATGACTCAAAAGGCTTATACGTTACAGCAGAGCGGAGCGAAGGTGGTGCGGGCAGCCCTCCTCGCCCCTCGGCAGCAGGACACGGTCTCTTTACGTTGCCAGGAGCTGCTTCTTTTTTAAGATGCTCAGGGTGTCCCCACTGGGCTGGTCCTCTGGGAATGCCACGTGGCTCCCAGTTCGCTTTCTCCTTCCCTGCCTGCAGCCCTGCCCGCAGCCCTGCCCACACCAGCATCGCCCAGCGCCTGGATCGGGGCAGCTCAGGAACGACGAGCGGCCGGCGGTGGCGAGCCCCGTGCGGCGGAGAGCCGGGCTGGAGGGCTGCGCTGCGCGGAGTATCGCCCGGTCTCCCGGGCGCCGCGCTGGGCAGGTTTGGGCGTTTGCAGATGCTCTGTGGTGATGCTGATGGTGACGTTTCTTAGGTGAGGAAGAGCACGAGCCACCTTGGGATCGCAGCCCACGGCCAAGTCGGTGCCTTCTGCTCTGGGGTAAGACGCCGTCTTTGACGCGAACACCTCGCAAAACCTTGATTTACGCCAGAAGGAGCCGGTAGCTCTAACCCGGGGCTTCTGCGTTGGCGTGTCGACGGGTGCGTGTACGCACACGCTTTCCAGCCTCTGGGCAAGGATGAGAGAGCAAACGTGACAGACGTTAGTCACCGCTGGCCGTGGCGGGGATGTGGTGGCGATGAGCGCGCCAGGAGGACCTGAGCAGAAGAGCAGCCGCGTAACGAGGATGGGAACGGAGACAAGGGGAGAGAGTTTTGGAGCAGATGAATTTTTGTTGCTTTCTGGTGAAACCTGTGGATTCGCTGGGATGGGGAAAGCTGGGAAGCGGCTCCGGGTGGCTGGAGCTGCAGAGCCTGATGGTTTTGCCTTGGTGGGATGGGACGATGGGGCAGGGCAGAGACCCATGCTCCATTTTTTCTTCTGTGCTGTTAACTAACGTAGCAAAGGCGAAGCCTTTCTTGGGTAGTGTGAGCACAGCTCAGCGTGGCAGCGGCCTCCAGGCTGCCTTCTGAACTGAAACCTTCCAGTTTCCAAATGTGCCTGAAGTCCCCAGGGACCATACCTGGTGTGTCCTGGGGCGTCTTCCCCAATGGCTTCCTCTCCCCTGTCCAGAGGGGATGGCAGCACTGCCCTTCAGTTCTGGCTCCTGGAGCCACCGGAGAACAGGAGGTTCCCGTAGGATTGAGGTGTCCAAGGTTTCTTAAACTCTGGCAAGAAAGAGGGAAATATCACAAAGGGGGAAACGTGACTGCTGACCAGTCCTTGTGCTTGTTGAGCAAATGACCGAAGGATGCAGAGGTTTCCTCCAGGCTGAGGGACCGGCACAGGTACGGGGACAGACACGACATCGGGGCTGGGGGACGCCATGGGCACGCGGAGGGCTCAGCGCGTGCCAAGGGTTTGCCGTCTGTCCCCGGCATCCACCCGTCTGACCCCGCGGCTCAGCGCTGGGACCGGCGGTTGCCTCGCGAGGGCCACAGAGGCGGCGACCACCCGAGCGCGGGAGCGAGCGCCGGGGTGGTGCCGAGCCCGGCAGACGCGAGGTGCCCGCTGCCCGCCCGGTACGGCTGCGAGTGCTGCTGGCGGTTAATATTAACCGGGCATCCTCTTCCTCCCCCCGGGGGGTGCGGGAGGCCGGGCGGGACCCAGCACCAGGGCTGCGCCGCGCTGGGCAGCGACGTGGCCTCTCCCGATAAGCCGCTGGTTTCTGCTCCTGCAGATTTACGGCCGGGGAGCGGGGAGGTGGGTGCCGCGCTTTTCGGTGCGGTGATTTATAGCGGCTCAGGGCGGCAGCTGCTTTCCTCTCCGGCAAGGTCTCGGCAATTGCGCCGGGTTTTACGGCTGCAGTGGGTAAGCCGTGGGCGAGTTAAAGGCTCAGCCAAGGTCACCGCGTGGCAGGACACCGGTGGGAGCAGGTCCCCTTCGGCGTGGGGAGGGCCGGGGCCGTCAGCCTCCCCGGGAGGGGGCTGCCTCGGTTCTGCCGCTGCAAAGGACCGGCTCCGCAAGGCAGGGATGCTTTCAGTCCTCCCATCCCTGACCCCGCAGGCTGGAGCCTGCTCGAGACACAAGTGAGATGAGTTTATGCTTCTCAGCTCTCAGACCCATGTGGGAGGTGAGAGCCTCCCACAAGCATCACTGGCCCCACTAAGCGATGCCTGTGCAGCCCGGTTGCTTTTCCCTGTGTCCCTTTGGTGCAGACCGAGCAATGCTGGGAGGGCTGAGCTGCAAGCAGGCGAGGAGGAGGAGGAAGGAAAGGTCAGATGCCATCACTGCACTCCCTTCCACGCGCCAGCTCCTGCCCGGGTGAGCTTCCCAACTCTTCTGCTTTGTTTTAGAGGCAGCGCGGGGGCCCCAGGGCCGTGCGAACCCTTCGCGCTCAGGGTTTTATTGGCATGTGGAAATAGTTTTGTCTGGTTTCAGATCTGGCTGATCACTAACCTTCCCGCCGCCCTCCCCCGAAAAGGGCTGACAACCCCAGGCGACTCAACCGCGCTCGTCTTCCTCCCTCTTTCTTTTTTTCTCCCCACATTGTTCTCCGAAATCCCAGCAGCTGCTTTTCTCCCCCCTCCCTTCCCCGTCCTTGCACATCAGCTGGGATGGAAGTATCTGTTTTTCTCTATAAAAGCTCTTTTTGTTTGTTTGTTTGTACTTCTCCCCCCATCCTGGAGGTCTCGGGGTGCCTTGCTGTGTATCATCCTCCTCCTCCTCGGGGCCGTGCAGGGACAGGAGCAAGAAGGCAGCTCTGGGCACCCTCGCTGTCACCCTCGGGCTGGCGGTGGCGGTGGGAGCCTTGGCAGGGACAGAGGTAGCAGCATCTCCAGAGCCCTCCTTTTTCCTCCCCGAAGCAGAAGCCCGGCAGATCCTGGGGGCCAGAGCCGCCACATTCCTCCCTTATTTACCGCTGGCGAAGCGCTGACGTGGGGCATTCCTGGCAAGCCGGCTCCCGCGGGATGGGATGGATGGGATGGGATGGGGCAGGTCTCCTCGTGGCCGTGGGCTGCTCTCCGATACCCCGCAGGCTCCTTCCAGGACGGTGTTTTTACGTGCCGGTGTCTGGCTGCAGCTCCTGCACTCAGCAGAAGAGCTGCCGGGTGCCAACCCCCACCCCAGCTGCATCTGGGTGGCTGAGCAGATCCCCCGGGATCCCTTGGGATCGACGGGAACCTCCACCCTGGGGGGGTCTGCCGGGGTGACCCCAGCCCCGGGGTGAGCCGGGCTGCCGCTGGCTCGGGTGGAGGGGTGGATGCTGAGGTCGCTTCTGTGGTTGCTCTGGGTCTTGTCCCCTGACCCTCTCCCCCAGGCAGACGTCCCCACTACCACAGCTTGTGACACTGTTTTGTCCTTGCTCCTGGGCAGCCGTCCCGGCAGCCAACAGCCTTCACAGAGCCAGCGTTGGCTCAAAACAACCAGCCCTCCGGGCGCTGGGGTTTGGGTGAAGGTGTTCAGATGGGGGCTCAGGCTCCTGGGCTGGTGCTGCAGCCCCAGCAGGTGCCAGGAGCCTCTGCAGGTGCAATGGGAGCCTTGCAGAGAGGAAGAGGAGGAATGGTAGTTTTGGGGGAGAAGAGGTGGATCGTGTTTGGGTAGTGGAGGAAGGAAGAGTTGGTAAGTGGGAAGGACCCTGAGCAAGCGTGGTCTGCGTGGGATGGAGTTAGGAGGAGTCCTTGGGAATGGTTATTCATCACCTTGCTGTTAGGAAAGCCTCCTCCTGCCATCTGCCTGGAAGGTCCCGCTGGGTGCAGGCGTTGACCACACGCTTTGGTTCTTCCCACTTTGCCAGCAGGAGACACGCAGGACGCTGAGCTCTGGACACCCGCTCGGTTTGGTAGGACGTGAACTCAGGAGCTGGTGGCCATCGTATGGGATGACACGCCAGGAAGGGTCCCTGCTCATCCTGCAGTGGGCTCTGGAGAGGAAGGCTGGTGAGGTCAGTCCATGCTGATGCTGCCTTTGTCCTTCAAAAAGTACCCTGGGGAAAGGGGATACAGCCAAGGCCGTAGACAGTGGGACCGAGAAAGCACTGGAGAGGCATGACCCAATGACCTACTTCATACCTGAAGAGATGTTTGGTGTGAGCTGGTCAGGGGGTCCTCAATGTCCGCACCCACCCTTCCTGGCCGCTGGCTCCTCTTCCCAGAGCTCAATGGCTTTTTCTACCTCTAGTCTTCCCACCCGGCCCCTGCCCCACGAAGGTGCCTGGGCGGCCTCAGCCGCGGGGAGAAAACTTTCCTGGACTTCCCAGCCTGAGCCCCGGGGTCGTCCCCTGTGCCCAGACCCCTGCCCGCGCCTCCCCTCCTGCCAGGGTCGCTGCCTGCCGCTCCTGCCTGCTTACTGCCACCCCTGACGCTTTGCGGCGTGTAATAAATCGCTCCCTCATCAAAATTAGGCTAAATTGCGTGGATTAACTCACCAAGACCATCTGTCCCAGCTGTCCCAGCTGAAACGGAGATGGCTGCAGGCTGAGGACCGCTTGCCTGAACACCCTGGGAGCTGGCAGGAGCCAGGTGAGGGTGAGGAGCAAGAAGTGGAGGAAGGCAGCGTGTGACACTACGAGCGAGTCCCTTCCAGGCAGTGGGAAAACCCTCCTGTGGGCTTCGTCCTCCTCTAGGTGGGCTCTGGCAGCCCAGAACGCAGTTTGCGTTGGTCTGGTACCTCCTTCTTCCCCATACGCCTCTCCAGGGGACCGTGCCTCCGAGTTAGCATCTCCCTAAGTGATGGCTTTTCTTTTCTTTCTTTTTTCTTTTTAAATAATTTTAAATGCATGACCGGCAATTCAAGGGAAAATAGAAGAAATGCTTATTATTGCCGAGGCTCTCAGCTCAGCTGGAGGAGATGTGCTCCTTTTGTGTAACGAAACATCCGTCAGGGAACAGCCGTGCCAGTTTCTTTCGCTTTTCTTCTTTTTACCTATTTCATTGCTCCGGAGCCTATAGCAGTCGGCTCATGGACAGAGAGGTTTGTAATTCAGGAGTTTGGCAGAACCTGGGTCGGTGGAGGATGGGGGTTTGCTGAAGGTCCTGGCTCGGGGGGATGCTTTGTGCCGCGAGTGGGGACCATGGCAGCGTGGGCTGGGACACCAGCCCTCCGAGGGAGCTGGGAGAGGTGCTTGCTCTGGTCCCTTGGCTCTGGGAAGGCAGGAAATCCGTCGCCAGCTCTGCCAAAGCTGCTCCCCACCGCGGGAAGGGGCGAGGACCCTTGGTCACGCTGCTGGGACAGTCACCACCAGCCCTGGCGTGCTGGGTCGCTGGCCCTGAGAGGCCAGTAAATGTGAGTCAAACCCTTAAAATCCCAAGACAGGCTTCAAAAAATCCAACAATGACTTTTTATTTGGTATTATTAGTATTAGTATTAGTATAAGTATTATACTACTCTTCAGCATGTCTGGGTGTTTTCAGGAGCCACCAGCCAAGCTTTTCTCTGCAGTTGGGAGGTTTAGGGTCCTGTAATTTGCAGTGGGGTGGGTTGTTGCTCTCTCTTGTTGAAAAGAAGCGATTCCAGCCCGACTGCTCGCGGAGCATCCACGGCTGTGTCTTGGGATTTTGCTTGAAATGAGTATTTTGGGGGATTCCCCACGCCAAGCCCCTCTCCGTGTGTCTCTGTGGGACAGCTCTGGTCCGCGTGCGGGAGGCAGGGATGGAGCCCTGGGGCTGGTGACTCCGGATGAGTCAAGATGTGTGGAGGTGTCTCAGAAGAGCCGCTGAGCAGTCCTGCTGCTGAACGAACCAGGGAGACACCTCATTAAAACGATTTTGGAGATATTAATCCAAACAGAAATGTGAATTTATTTTGCTCACGCTGTCTTTCCTTCGGCATCCTCTTCTACGGATCTCCCAGCAGATGAATTTGCTGGTACGAAACGGAAAACCCGGGGATGTCCAGGGGCTCTTGGCTGGAAGTGGAGCTGGGTGGTGGAAATCCAATGATCCGGTGCCTCCTCTGCATCCATCCGCTCGTCTCCGCATCGCCTCCGGGGCCTGTTGCACCACAGATGCTAAATAATCATAACAACGCCGTGTCTTCCCGAGCCGCGGACTCATCCTGACGATGATTTTTCCTGTCGTTTCAGGTATCGCCGCCTTTCCCCAGGCTTTTCCTTCAGCCCAACGACAACTTGTCTGAATAACTCAACTAAAAATTCAGGATCGCAAATAAATACGGGATAATTGCTAACAGCTCGCAGACAATCCGCTGCCAGAGGAAGGCTAAACTCCTGGTGAATTATTTATCCGCTATGAATTATTTGCTCGGCCCTGTTATGGAAGAAAAGCTCCTTCCCAACCTTTGCCTGCCAAATGGCCTGGCTGGGGGTGACTCTCCTGGTGCTGACTCAGCCCTTTCCGCACGGCTCCCGGCTCCCGCTGCCTGCCTGCAGCTCCTGCTGCCTGCAGCTCCTGCTGCCCGCACCGCTCGGCGGGGAAGCGGCTCTGGGGAGCTGACTCCTGCCCCGTGCGGTTCCTTGGCTCCTCCGTGGACCCACGGGTGTGGGGCAGAGGAGTCTGTGTGCCAAGCCCCGGGACTGACGGGACCTGACCCCTCTTTTTCGGCGGCGCTGGAGCCATCCCGCTTCCACATGGTGTGGCCAAGCCCTGGCGTGAGTCCCATCAAGAGGTGACGGCATCTTTCTGATGGGGTCTTGCAGGATCAGTGCCCCCTTTACAGCCCCTGCCCGCAGGCTCTGCCTGCACCTTAGGGAGAAGGTCTGGAAAGCATCAGGTCCTTGGGAGAAAGGCAGCTTGGCTCCGGAGCACCGCAGGCAACGGCTGAGCCAGACCCCGTCCTCCGGTGGTGGCACCTCGAAGGGTCTTCACCTCCATCCCCAGTGTCATGTACGGTGTCGTGGAGTGTCTTCAACAGGCGGAGAAGCTCCAAGCGAGCATCTCTCTCGAGGGGTGACGCGGGGGTACCCCAGGGCAGCTCCAGCCACGCTGCTGGGTGCCTGCGTGGTGCACAGCTCCTGCGGCTCTGGGTCGCACGGGCATCCTTCAGGTACTGGGGTCTTACTCCCAAACCATCCTGTGGCTGCAGAAATACACCCCTCCGTGGCGATGGCACGCTGCCCGACGACGTGAACCTGGGTGGCTCTAGTTGGGAGAGATGGAAAGGTGCTCTTCCCACCTATGGGCCCTGGAGAGCAGCCGGTGTGGGGATGGAGTCGGAGCAGGGATGCAGGCCAGGGGGTTCCTGCGGGATGCTCGCTAGCTTAAATGCTGTAACGCTGCGAAACGGTCCGTGATGATGTCTCTCCGCCTGCTCCGCAGCGAGCCCCCCAGGGGAGGTTTAGACTGGATATTAGGAAAAATTTCTTCACTGAGAGAGTGGTCAAACATTGGCACAGGCTGCCCAGGGAGGTGGTGGAGTCGCCATCTCTGGAAGTGTTCAAAAAACGTGTGGACGTGGCACTTCGGGACATGGTTTAGTGGGCATGGGGGTGTTGGGTTGACGGTTGGACTTGATGATCTTAAAGGTCTTTTCCAACCTTAATGATTCTGTGACTCTGTGAAGTGCCTCCGGGCTGAACCGGGTGCCCGGGAGCCCTGGCCACGGGTGACGGCCTCTGCGGAGCAGGACTCACAGGCATCCCGCTGCTCGTTCCTGCCCCCGGGAACACAGACAGACATTGCCCTCAGAGGTGAGGAGCCGCCTGCCTGGGCTCATCAATCTCCATTTGCATCCCAAAGAAGAAAAAAAAAATTAGAAGAAAGATCAATATTAAAAGAGCCTGTCTTTTTTCTTTTTTTTTTAACATGATCCTCTGGGGGTGGGAAACTCGAGGCAGGTACTGGGAATAAATCCTCCCGGCTACCTTGATGTAGACCAGGAGGAAGATGATGGATTTATGGGAGTCATGTCTGATTTACGCTCCCGCGTCTGGTCCCTGCAGGTCGGCGCGTGCCCCTGGGGAGGCGAAGAGCCGGGCGGGGACCGGAGCCGCCGCCGCAACCCGCACCGGCATCTTGCGGCAGCCGAGGTGGGCCTGGGGCTGATGTGGTGTGTCTGGGTGAGTTTTCTCTGCTTTTTAAGCCCAGTTGGGGGAATTTAGGTATTTTTGCTTCGCCTCTTTCTGCTGGGACTGGGACTGCTCAAGCAGCGGTCCCAAAGCGTAGCGACGCCCTGCTGGGGGCTGGCTTTCTGACTTGGTGGGGAAAAAGGTTTTCGAGTCGCTCCCAGTGACGCTCTCCCCTCCATCCTTCCTTCTCTCCCGTCCTGGGAGCCGCTGAGGACTGGCTGCTGGCGGGGCTGGTGTCTCCGTGGAAGAGGGGGAGACTCTTCCTTGGGAAAACCCATCTCCGAAGGCTCTGAAAGGCCCCGGGGGTGGCGATGGGGGGGCTGGTCCCGGCCCGGGGACTCCCCTCACCAAACCAGCCCGGGCTCCCGGCCGTGGTGGGGCTGGAGCGGGCGCGGAGGGGCTGTTGTTATTCCTCTCATGTAGCAGGAAGGATTTCTGCGAGTGCCATAAACCCGTCACGTGGGCAGAGCCTGGGTGAGCTCTAATTGCTTCTATTTGCATAATGAGGCGAGGCTCAGCATCCTGCTGATATTTGAAAGACGAAAATCAAAATCAGCTCTAGATAAACAGCTCCCCCCACCCCTCATCCCTACCCCCACTCCTAATTGGAGTGTTTCTCCCTTAACGCAGGTTTTTCAGCTTTTTGGTCTTCCTGGGAGAACCAGGGCCCCCTCCCCAGGGAGGATGGGTGCTGGGGGGGATGCTGCCCCTCTCCCCCGGCGGCAGTGGTCTGGGGGCTTTGCCTGGAGCTGGTGGTGGGGGATGTGGTGTGGAGGTGTCTGAACGGGAGCTGGAGAGGGTCAGGGTGGTCTTGGGGCTGGAAACGCGGAGCCCCGGCTGGAGCCCCCGGCTCTGCGCGGGAGCGGGGTCTGGTCCCGCCGTGGGGCTGTGCGGTGCCGCAGGGTCTGCAGCCAGCCTGGGGCCGGAGGGTGTCCCCGAGTGGGACCCCAGCCGGTGCCACCACAGCCGGTGTCACCGCAGCCGGTGTCACCGCAGCCTGTGCAGGGACCGTCCCGCCTGGGGGACACGGGCCAGCCGGGCGCAGCCCCGCTCACCCATCCCGTGCTGGCCCCAAGTGTGCTGCCAGCTTCTGGGGACCTGCTGGGGCGGGGCGGGACCCTTCCTCACCCACGAGCCCCCCGGGTGGTAGGAAGGGCTTTGCTTGCACCCCGCATGTTGCTGGCTGGGGGGATGCTCCTGCCCTGGGGCCCTCGGAGGACCGGGAAAAGGGGGTGACATCCCCTGGCTGGGCTGTGACACCAGCCTGTGTCCCCAGATGTGCTGCCCCTCTGTAAGCCCTTGTCCCTGCTCGCCCGCAGCCCAGGGGAACAGGAGCATCCCTGCCCCTCGGGTCCCCAGCGTCCTTCCCAGCTGCCAAACCCAGGTGTTCCCATGGCCCCGGGGGGACCTTGGCCATCGCCAAGACCTGCTTGGGCCAATGGCTTTTGGGCCCTGGAGGGGCTGCTCTCCTGGTCGGGGTGCCAAGGGGGTTTGCCCCAGGAGGGATGGTGCCTCTCTCGCTTGAGGCCAGGTAGCAGGAACGTGCCGCATCCCTTCCCTTGGTGAACGGGCCCCTTCCTCCTCCTCTTCCTCCCCGGTGCAAGGGCTGGTATCCTCTGAACCCTTCGCTGCCCTTCGGGGGAGAAGTGCTGACTCCAGATGTTTCCTTAAATGAGAACCTTCTGCAAACAGTGCCGGTTTATTTTCATATCGGAAGAAAATGAAAGGGCTGTTATGATGACAATTATTAATGTTTTTGCAGCCTGTGTTTGTAGCGGGGGCTGCCATGCCAGCAGGAGAGCGGATGGACAGACGGACGGACGTGTGGGGAAGCCGTGGCCCCCCTCCATCCCCTGCTCTCCGGGTGCATCACCGGGCTGGTTCGCTCCATCTTCTCCCAGCCCTCCGGGCTGGGGATAGGCAGCGAGTGCCCCGTGCCTGTGGCCTCCCCTCCATTCCCCAGTCCCGGTAGAGCTGGAGGGGATGGGACCGGGACCCTTGGGCGTGGGGGCTGTGGTTTGGCACACCGGGAGCACGACGTGCCCGTGCTCGGAGATGCACAGGGTTAAAAGGACGGGGCAAGAGAAGAAATCTCCGTGTGCGGGTGTTACCGAGGGTGAGCCCTGGCCAGAACGGCTCCCGCGACCCCGCCGGGACTCGGCCGCTCGCTCCAGGTGTGACCGAGCAGCCCCGAATTGCTGCCGCAGCCCAGGGCCCTGCCTGGCGTGGAAGGGCAGCACCAGCCCCGTCCCCAGCCAGCTCCTGTGGTGTTGCTGGGATGCTCTCGCTGCTCCTGTGGTCCCCCCCATTTTAGCTTGGGCTGGTGAGACCCCACGAGCTCAGACATCATTAACCGGATCTGATTTAACGTTTGCTTTTGAAGCAGCACAGCTCTGCTCCCCCAAAACCACCGGCGTCCCCCCTGCGGACCCCAGCCCGCGGCGCGGCGCCTGCTCTCGCCCTCCGCGCCCTCTTGGCCCACCGGTGCTGGGCGACGTCCAGCCCGCGGCGGGGCTAAACGGGCACGGGGAGCCCGCTGCCCTGCTGCCCACGCCAAACCCACGGCCCCATCCCGCACCGCGAAGGTCCCCCCTTCCCTCTGCGAAAGCCCCTCCTCGGGCCGGCGTCCCGCAGCCGAAGGCCGGGGTGGTCGGCTCCGCCGCGGCAGCAGCTCGCCGGGGAGGGGCCGGGACGCCGAAACCCGGCCCCTGCCTGAGAAGGGACCCTGACCGGCGGCTCCGCCGTCAGCCCCCGCGTCGGTGGTCCGGGGGGACGCCCCGGCTGCGGGTGCGGGACGGGTCGGGGTCTGCCTGCTCCCCGGGGCCCCGTGGCGCTGGGGCTGGTCCCGGCCGTGGTGGGGCTCCCCGGGGCTTCGCTGGAGCCCGGACGCGGCGGCTTCGTGCTGGCCGGGGCGAGGGCCCTCTGCCCCCCCCCGCCCCGGCAGCCGGAGGGTTCCCCCCGCCCGCGCGGACAAGACGCTCCCATTGCCGGCGCGCGCCTCTTTTTGCCCTCCCGGGCTCTCGCTCGCACCCCGCTTGCAAACTTCCAAGGGCTTCCCGAGCTCCCCTGTCACCCCCCACCTCGCCCTTGGGATTTGTATTTAATTCTTATTTATTTCTTCGTAGGTTTGTCCCTGTCATTGCTGCTGTTGCCGGCCCGGCTTTCCAGCAGGTTTGCTCTGCGGAGAGCTGCAGGTTGGCTATGAAATATGACAAAGCGTTCATTTAAATGCACACCATGATGTCGGCGAGTCCATTAGGGGAATTAATTTGAATGGTTGGCATTTAATAAACAGCCTCGTCCCTCCTCTCCCCCCGCCCGCCGTCATCTCGGAAGGGTTCAAAAGAGACCACGTGTGGATACTGGAGGGAGGGGGGAGCAGGTATGCGGGTCGGGGTGGTGGGTAATAAAAGAGAGCTGGTGTTATAGGAGGAATTGCAGTTTGTTTTGTTCACGGTAAAAAAAAGCACATGTGGAAGAGGGGGGAGCCGAGCAGTTTGGGTTCACGCGGAGTTTGGTGCCTGTAGAAAACGGGGGGATGCAACGGCGGTGGGGCTGGGAGGACACGCTCCGGCCGGAGGGTCCCAGCCCGACTCCAAACACGCGGGGCCGGGGGAAGGCGAGGGGCTTCGAAGGACGTTTCTCCCCATATGGTGTGTATTACAAGCTCCTTTCTAGTTGTAAAGATTAATTTAAAGCCTTTCTCACCTCCCCCCCATCGCTCTCGCATTGACAAATGAACATCTGGGCTGAATGCTGCCCAGATCCTAATCAAAGCATTTTTTCAGGACCGTTGTCTGCCTTTATGGCTATCTGCTTTTCGGATTCTCTGCAGTTTCAATGCACTTGGCAATTCAGCCTGTAAATACCCCTCTCTGGGATTTATGATTCGGGCTAATGTGATTTTCCTTTTTGCCTCTTGATTCGTTTGTTTGGTTTAGTTTAACGACATTTTCTTGTCTGTGCGTAAGTTAGGGCACGAAGGGATTTTTTGTTTTTCTGCCTCTCTTCCCAGTGGGTTATTAACAATTATCAAAAATGGCTTTTTGGGGGGGGGTTATGCTGGCTGGGGGGGGCTCTGGGGGAGCCAAAGCCAGCCCTGAATCCCTGACAAGCAACCCCCAGTCATCCTGAACCATCTTTTTCTTACAGAAAGCTTGTTTTTTGAGGTTTTGCCGAGACAGCAGCGTTCCACCAAAGCGAAGCCGAGATCTTTCCACGATGCTCAAGGGTTTCTCCGGCAGGGAGAGGCAGCACGAGCCACAGCCCAAGATGGAAAAGCCATTCGGTCCCTGAAACGATGCTCGAGTGGCCGACCACGATGCCTGAAGAATAGGGAGTGCTGTGCTTGGGATCCCGTTCCCCTCAGACCTGACTTTTTTCTTCCCCTGCAAGCTCCAATTTGGGAGTTAAAGGATTAACATTAAAAACCTAGCTGGGCTGTTGAATAATGCCTGTTGTGTCCCAGGTACCGTAGGAAAGGACGGTGCTTGAGCCTGTAGCTGGGGCAAAAAGGCAGAAAAGTCCCTTTAGGGCAAATACAGGGACTCGCAGGGGACGCGGCGCAGGGTCCCCCGCGATGGTCCCCAGCCCTGAATGAGAAGGGAGCTGGGAAACACAAAAATGATGTTTTTTTGGGGTATCTTCAGAGCATATCCATTCTTGTTGCAAACCTCTTCCCTCTGGCAGAATGGCGAGGCCTGATACTTACGCCGACGGACGCCGTAATTAAGGTGTGTGGTTTCAGGCCAGTTAAACCATCGAGGAGACGTCTTGTTTATACAGCAAGTGCATGGGGTGATGGTGATATTAATTAAAAATGTTCTCCTAAGGGAGAGAAAAATAATCACAGTGGTGGAAAGTGCTTTGCCGCTCCTCCTTGGCTGTCCCAGATGAGGGGTAACCCGAATCTTGGAGCCTCCATCACCCGGGGATGTCGCTGGGGAAGCCGAGCTTCGGCTGGCAAACCGGAGCAGGTTGGGAATGGTGGTGGTTTACCCCAATTTCCAGCTTGAAGCTGGTGTGGCTGTTCCCACGCGCGGCCAAAAAACCCATCTTGGTTATCGCAGGGTGAGCTGCGGATGGGGGGAGCATCAGGGTGGGGAGCGGTTTTGAGCAGATACAGGTCATCCCCCATCACTGGGCCCGTTTTTCCCCAGAAACTCTGAATTTCCCACGAGTACGATGAGCCAGGACGCAGCAGGCAGGTCTCTAGAAGTGGATTTGGGGGCACAGAGAGCCAGAGCTGGACTCCTGACAGGTATGGGGCCGAGGCGGCCCCAGCACCGACCCCGGGCGAGGACAGCTGCCGGTGCAGAGCTCCGGAGGGAGGGAAGCATATTCCCAAGCATCCAGAGGAGGCTCTGGGGTGATTTTTAATTCCTTTGTATTTTTGCTGCCGATTTTCACAGCGCTCAGCACCTCCCGCCTCTTTTTCACCCCCTTCGTCCTCAATACCCTCAAAAGGAGCAGCAAGCGCGGCCGCTGGCCGCGGGTCTTCCCAGCAACGCCATCGCCGCCCCGTCAATCTCAAGGTCAGGGTGAAGCCTGGCGTCGGTCGGCGGCTGAGCCAGCACGTCCGCAGGGCCAGCGCGGCCACCGGCAGCCCCGGGGCGAAGGTGAGGTGGATTTATGGGGCTCCATGTCGGCGCTATCGATAGTCGGGGCCATCTCGGCAGGGGGAGGTGGGATGGAGGGTTGGATGCCGAGGCGCATGGCGGCCGAGGAGGATTTTTTGGGGAGGAGGAAGGCGGCGGGGTCTGGGGGTACTGGGGAGCCCTCCCCGATGCCCTCAGGGAGGAGGGTGCGATACCCGGCGGCCGCGTCTCCAACCTCATCCCTAACTCTGTGTGTCGGGAGAGGGCGGCCGCGGCCGGTGCCCCGCTCCGAGCTGCCGCCGCGCAGAGATTTGCAGCTGAACTCTGCTCAGAAAGTCGCGCTCAGCCTTTTCTCATTTCTTTCTGGATTTAAGGCAGCTTCCAAATTCCTGCGCAGCCATATCCCGGCTGGGGCTGCCAGGAAACCCAGCCAGCAACAAGTACGTGCCGTTTCTGTACCCACAACACAGCCAGTATTGCTGTTATTCTGCGGGTGACGATGACGGGACGGAGCTCCAGCCCTCCCCGGGATGCGATCCCGTCCCTTCCCAGGCTGCAGCCGGCCCCCCCACCCTGGGTGCTGCCCCGGGGAGGGCGGTCGGGGCTGCGGCGGTGCCTCCCCTTCATCGCTGCCTTTTTACACACCAAAAAAACCCCAAACCCAACAAGCCACCCCAGATTCCCTAAATTTTACCCGCCCGCCCTCCCCGTAACCTCCCGCTTTCCCAGCGCATGGAAGCACATCAGCTTTATCCGCTCTCGCCGGGATTTACGATCCCCAGGACTTCCTGCGCTGCCTTTCAACGCGCTCGCTCCTTCCCGCCACCGATAAATCAAACCTGTTTGTTTCGGATTGCTCCTTCCCCGTTTCTTTATTTAGTTTTATTTCTCCTCCTGCCGCTGCCTCCCTCGGTCCCCGAGGGTTTTGGGGGACAGTGGTGGAGCAGTGAAGCAGCCCCGAGGCCACGGTGAGGGCACGCGTTGGGTCTCCATGTGAAATATTGGCGGCCGGGAAAAGGGGGATCGGGACAACCCTGCACCGCTGGTACAGGCTGAACGCCGCCGGGACGCGGCCCCTTGCGCGGGGGGCTTCAACGCTTGGGGTTTTCCATCGAACCCGTCCCAGCCTGACCCCAAAGCAATTTTACTGGCAGCTTTGGGGAAAAGCCCCCAGCAGGGTCCGGCACCCCGAGCCGTCCCGGGGCCGAGAGCAGCGCAGCGTGGCGGGGACGGGGAGGGGGCTGCGGCCGAGCCCACCCACGGGACGCCTGATCCGGTCTTTCCACTGGTGACTCACGGAAAAATACTTGTTTTGCAGCGGCCGCTCGGCATGACGGGCGTTTCTGCCTCCGTGCCTCGCTCTGCTTTTTCTTTTTTAAAGATCTTTGGTATGAAAACATCTGGGATCCTGACCTTCCTGCGCAGCTCGCCTCACCTGAAGGCGTTTTTTCCCCCCGCGTGTGTGCAGGGCTGGCTGTGCAAACCACGCTCCGGCGGCCGCCGGGGAAGCAGCCTGGTCGCGCTCCCAGGGTTGAATTTTGGGGGGGGATTATTATTTTCGAGCGGCTCTTATACAACGGCGGAGGAAGCTTGGAGGGTTTCCACCGCCCCGCGCCAGCTCCTCGCGCGCTGGTTTCGGCACGCCTGCCAGTGCCGCCGGCTGCACCGGGCCCCCCCGAAGGCTCTCGGCAAGGTCTGCGGCACAACCCAGCGGGGACGGGGCTGGGGTGTAAGTCACCCCGGGTGTTTTCTGGGTGTCCCCGCTGTCCCCAAGGCCGGGCAGGACGGGGCGAAGCGGGACCTGGGTTCAGCTCCTTGCTGTCTTGTAGGGAGCAAGCAGGATCCACCGGTAATTTGGGTCAAAACACTCAAAGCGGTGAATGTTGATTTACGCTTGGGGTTCCCAGTGCCGCGCTGCTTCCCAAATATTTGCCTTTCACCTCTTTTATCCCTCCATCCTTCCGAGGACTGGGATGGAGCACGGCCCCTTCCCAGCGGGACCAGCCCATCCCAGCCGCGGCTGGTCGCGGAGGGAGCCCGGGGCAGCTCTATATTTAACTGAATTGGCTTTTTAAAATGTTTTGTTCTTGGAAACGGGAAGGGAGTGGGATGCTCCTTGGTGCTCGCCGCCGTGAGCTTTCCCACCTGACTTTTCCCACCTTCACCCTTTTGTGGCAGAGCACCAACTCCGTCGCCGCTCTCTGGAAAGCAGATTAGTTGGGGTTTTTTTTTGGGGGGGGGGATGGTTTAGTTTGGAAGCCGGGGTGGAAAATTATTTCCAACCTCCAAATTAGAAACAGAATAATAATAAAGCGCCTTGTTTTGGAGGGGGCGGTGTGTGTCATCCCGCAGCAATGAGAAGCTCGTGCTGAAGAGCAGCAGAGCGCTGTGATTTATTTTTTTTAACGCTACCCAAAGGACTGACTTGGCTCCGGGGTGCTGCTCTTGCTCCCTTGGCACCCGTCGATGCGGACAGCCGAGCCGCCGTGGGCAGGGGACGCCCAGGGGTGGGTGCCCTTCCAGTGCGGGGGACACCGTATCACCTGGTTTAGCTGTCGTTACACTCGTTTTTGGGGAGAAAAGGGGATTGTGCCGTGCGGTTTTCTGCCCTGCTTTTCCCGAGGGTGTTCGGATGCAGAGCTGATGTTAGGGGTTGGGACAGGAGCCAATATTTTGCCGGGCCAGCCTGGAGGGAGGCGTGAGCAGGCGATGGTTTCTCCTTGGGATGGTCTTTTTTTTTCATTGTGGTGGATTAGCGTGATTTCACTGCGGTTTGCTCTCTCTGCAGTCCCTATCCCACCAAAAAACAGCAGGTCCTATGAAAACTGGGTCGGACTCTTGCAAAAAGACATTGTGTTGGGGCAGTAGCTAGTTTTGCCCGGGATGGGCTCATCCCTGTGATCACCAGCCACAGCAGCATTGCCAGAAAACCCTTAAAAATAATACATTTTAAAAAGCTGCAAGGGATTCTCCCTGTCTGCAGGAGCAGTGGCTGCTCAGGGGCTCGAAGACTTGACCTAAAGGTGGAATTCCTGTTGCAGAGGAGCCTTCACCCCGCTGTATTTCTCTCCCCGTTGGGTGTAACACCTCCTGCACCCAAAAGCGGTGCCTGAGCCGTCGGGTACCCCCCGAGCGGGTTTTGGGGGGAGCGGTCTGCGTGGAGCCAGTCGCTGCGATTTAATAAGACACTTATTATATGTTAAATATCAACAGCTGATAGGAAACACGTGTCCCGAGGATTAACAGCCGTGTGAAAGATAACGCAGCGAGTTAAACCTCCAAACAGCACGTTTCAGCTAACCCAGCGCGTAATAACCGGGGTAATGAGGAGTGGGATGGGGAAGGTAAAACGCGTATCACCGCGTCCCGAAAACCTCGGGACGGGGCTGGCGCCGGGTTTTCTCCCAGCGAGGTGATGCCCAGGGATGCCGGGAGCATCGTCAGCTCCTTCTTCCCCCATTTCTTCCTCCCCTTCCACCTCACCCCCTTCTTATTTTTTGTTCCCAGGCCCCAATTTCTCCCCTGTCAAGGCAAACGCTTTGGCTAATTAGCAAAAAGTGTCAAAGAAAATGATTAATGTCCCGGGAGGAGGTTTAGCAGCCTTTGTGCCGGTGTTGCCTGACTTCTGCTCTTAAAGGTTTTATTAAAAGATAAGGGAGCTCACGACGGGCGAGCAAAGCGCGTGCTCTCCCGGGTGTTAAGGGGTCGGAGAAGGGGGGGGACACAGGGTGGATTGGGGTCACCGTCGGAGGGAGAGGCGAGGGCTCGTGTTTCTCTGCTTCTGTGAGCGACCATCACTGTGGTGTCTGGCCTTGGCAGGGGAAAAGACATTTCACAAAAAATGGCTGAATGGCTCCTTTATTCTTCCAGGGGCAGGTAATTTAATCTCATCGGCCAGGTTATGAATGTTTCTGTGTTGCGGGGCTTTGTGTGGGTGCGTGCTCCGGGAGCGGTGCTTTAGGGGGTCTCGGGGAGGGGATGCTCGGGGGGGGGTGGCCCAGGTCGGTGCCGAGTCCAGCGCCAGGGAGTGGGGAGGGGGCACAGCTGGGCTCCTGTCCCTCTTGCCGAGGGCAGCGGTGGAACAGAGGTGCTCGGGCACGGGTTTGTCGGACCCTGTGGCCACAGGGGTGCCCGTGGTGGGGCTCGAGCCCCATGGGATGTCCCTGATCCTGTTTGCTGTGGGCTGAAACCCTCCGTCCCAGCCCCATCCTGGGGGTACCGGGATTGGGTGGGCAGCCAAGGCGCAGGCAGGGAAACTGAGGTACGGTCCCGCCAGGCTCCTGCCGGGACCAGCGTCTGCAGCATCAGGCTGTCCTCGTGTCTCGCAGGTTCAGGCATGTTTTCAGCAACGCCCAAAGCACGACCAATTCAGCAACCCCCAAAATGTTCCCTGCCACCCAAACCCCTGCAAACCCCCAAAACCAGCAGCCTTTGCAGCAGGGTCTTGCAAAAAGCAAAAAAGACCCGGCGGCTGCCACCACGGGATCACGCGAACCGGAGCTGGCAGTGCCACGGCATCACTGCACCGAAATCCCAGCTGGGACATCGGCCCCAGGAGCGGGGAGAGGATGAGGGCGACGGGAGCTCCATCACCGGCATGCTTGCTGTTTTTTTAAATCATGAGCGATTCCAAAAGCCGGCGGACACCAACGTCAGCAACCGCAGAGGCCTGAGCCACTCGATGCATGTCAGAGGGGCCGGTGGGGGTTGCAGGGGCCGCTCCGCGAGGTTTTCCTCCAGCAAACAGGCTCCTGGGCTTAATAAGCTATTTGTAAAACTCGCTCTGGATAAACAAGAGGCCGTGTGTCAGGCTGAAGGCGGCCTCGCGGGGCTCCGCCGCGCGGGGTGGGACCTCAGCGCAGAAATATTTTCAAGATAAACAGAGGAAAATGAGTCCTGGAGGAGGACGGAGCTGCTGGCAGCAGCACGCCGCTCCTCTCGCAGATATTTCGGGGTAGGAACTTGGCTTTCTGCGTGCCGCAGCTGAAAGATGCTTTTTTTTTTTTTTTTTTCTCCGAAGGAACCTCGCGGCGTTTCTGGTTCAAAAATAAACCTGAGGAGAGGTTGGCAGCGAGGCCAGCGGTGGGGAGAGGTGCAAAGCCCGGGGTGGTGCAGGCAGAGGCCGGGTAGCGGTGCCCAGGGCAGGATACGGGCATTGCCCTGCCCTCTGCCTGGCCTAGGCTGGAGCGTGGGAAACGGGCTGGGGTCCATCCCTCCATCCCCTCCATCCCTCCTCCCTCCTCATCCCCTCCGTCCCCACCATCCCCTCCATCTCTCCCCGCCCATCTGGAACTCCTCAGGTGATGCTCTGGGGAGGGGGGCAGGGGGAGTGCGCTGGGGGGCCGGTGGGCTCTCACCGCAGCATCCCCGCATCCCCACGGCGACGGCCAAACGCAGCATCCGTGCTCGAGGCTGGGGATGGCCCAGCGGTGGCTGGCGCGGCGCGGTCCTGTCTGGCCTGTGGCCATCTGGCCTCCTGGGAACACTAAACTGGGCAAACTGGGCTGGGGAGACGGTCCCTTCCCTCGCCCTAGAACCTGGCAAACCGCCCTCGGCCATGGGGCTTGGCGGCCGTTTCCTTCTCCCGTTACCCGCCTGGTCTGGAAACTCTGCAACTGTGGGCGATGCCCGGCTCGGGGCGATGCTCGGCTTGGGGCACCGCGGCTGGGACCCGCCGGCAGCC